>NC_090656.1:95860184-95990184 GCF_040937935.1 Hyperolius riggenbachi
CTATACCCTCACATCGCTCGGAATTAACGGCAACTTCAATTGCCAATTTCACCTGAGCAATATTTGAGTGTTAAGACCATAACTCAGCGATATTCCTGTGTTATGAGTGAGACATTTGTGCTGTGGAGCTGTTCTTCAGCACCAAGGCACGGCTGCCTTTCTTTCCTGGAAGATGCACTCGCACCCGTTGTCATTTATAGCCCGTTACACACTCCTAGGAGTTCTGGTTCACCATGAGCTTGCTGGACATTCTGAGACTTTGAACAAGCATGCAGATCAGGTGTTTCTGACAAAAATCTGACAAGACAGTAATAGACAGTGTTGCTATTAAGATATGCGTTACAGCGACATCTCTATAGGGACTAGTCTCTGTTTTATTTTATAAATCACACAGTAAAAGTACATTCTTTCATCCTATTACATTTGTACCGATAGGGCCTGTCTTTTTTAAGACAATAGTGCATGGAATCTGACAAGATTGGCTGCATCCTTGATTCAGGTATGTGATTCAAACACTACTAATGCCAGAATGATCAGCAAGGCATTGTGTAACGATCGGTGTAACACAGAGAGGGTCTGATTATTGGTGATCTGCAGTATTACCAAAAATACAGATATATACCTGATTATAGATGATCTGCAGTATCACCGATAATCAGATATATTACTAACCTCTGGACACCTGAGTGATATGAGTGTTTGGTGCAACAGTAATACTTTGAGAACAATATCTGGAGGACAGGTACAAAGGCAGTAAGGAATACTGCACTAGAGAATGAGTACCTTTCAGCAGCCTGAGAATCTCCCGCAGGGAAGAGTCAGACTGGGAGAGGAAAGGACCAGAGCGTGAGTGACACCAATAGGAGGATGTCACTGACTTATCTGTGAACTATCTCTTAACTGGGGAGATAGTTCTCAAGGTCGGGCAAGCTAGGTCGGCAACACACGGACATACAAAGTACAAAGACAGGAGGCTGATTCGGTAATCCTAAGGCACGCAGAGTTTGGCAACAGAGTATCAGATATAGCGAAGTACCGAATCAGTGAACAGAAGAGTGGTCAGGAAAGCAGTAAGTCATAACAGATAATAAACAATGCCTAGTCTTGGGTGTGAGCTCCGTGATCATCAACACCCTGGAACTAGTCTGAAGTATAACAGAATGGTAACACAAGTCCCTAATCTTGGGTGTGAGGTCCGTGATCATCACCACCCTGGAACTAGTCTGAAGTATAACAGAATGGTAACACAAGTCCCTAATCTTGGGTGTGAGGTCCGTGATCATCAACACCCTGGAACTAGTCTGAAGTATAACAGAATGATAACACAAGTCCCTAATCTTGGGTGTGAGACCGTGATCATCAACACCATGAAACTAGTCTGAAGTATAACAGAATGGTAACACAGATTCTGACAATAAGGTCTGAGTGCTTCCACGTAGTGATCGCAATGGCAGACAACCAGTGAATGACCAGCACCCGGTATAGATAGCACAGCGCTCTCCAGCAACTCCCCTAAGTGCTGGACCAATGGGAACTGGTTGAATCGTCAGCTGACCGGCTTGGTCAGCTGACTCCCTTCTGGCGGTCATAAAAGTTCTGCCTCTCAGCGCGCGCGCGTCCTTCTGAATCTGTGTGGACTATCAGTCCCAGCCACACCAGCCATGTGTTGTGTACCACCCGCCGCGCTGGACGCGGAACCAGCCGCACCGCTATCAGGGCATGCGGCGGTTTTTCCGCATTCAGCCATACTGGCAGATGTAGGCCTACGCGTGCAAACCACCGCGTTGGATGCGGAATCAGCCGCCTTGTTCTGAGCACACGCGGCGGCTTTTCGCGTTTTCTCACACATTGCTTAAAGCGGATCCGAGATGAAAAACTAAATATAACAAGTGACTTGTCTATATAGCTTATCTAAAGTTTAGATAGTTTACACAGAAAATCTATCTTCAAACAGCTTCAACAGTATATTAATATTTTTTCCTGTGATACAATGGGAGCAGACATGTTTTCTGCTTGTCACTATTACACAATTACACACACAGGCAAGCTTATCTGTATCTAGGCATGCTAATCTGCATATTCTGTGAAAACTCCACTCTTATCTCCTCCATTACACAGGCAACTGATCTATATCTGCACTGCAGCTCTCAGATTGTGAAAACTCTGCCTCTGAAATCTATAGCTAGTAACACCTTTTTCACCTGCCCAGACTGAAATCCCACAATCCCTTGCAAGCGCCAAGGCACTCTGGAGAAGCTGTGGGTGTGGCTTGTTTAGTTTATAGGAAATTAGGGTATTAAAACAAAACAAAACAAGTATTTGGCTTGAGGAATGCCCTATAAACTATATGTAAGGAACACAATTATGCAAGGAGTAAAAGTTCATCTCGGATCCACTTTAAAGGGATACTGTAGGGGGGTCGGGGGAAAATGAGCTGAACTTACCCGGGGCTTCTAATGGTCCCCCGCAGACATCCTGTGTTGGCACAGCCACTCCCCGATGCTCCGGCCCCGCCTCCGGTTCACTTCTGGAATTTCTGACTTTAAAGTCAGAAAACCACTCCGCCTGCGTTGCCGTGTCCTCACTCCCGCTGATGGCACCAGGAGTATACTGCGCAGGCCCAGTATGGTCTGTGCCTCCCACATTCCTGCTCCTTAGTGACTGGCTGAGGGCAGTTCAGTGTGACACGAGGCTAAAAAGGGAAATACACCTACCCCCTCTGCAGAAGCTGCTGAAATACAATCTATGCTGTGCTCACACGCGTTTACAAAGCAAGCTAGATAGGACAGTGCAGTTTCCAGGAGAAAAAAAAGACCAAGGCCGGAAATGACATCAGGATTGGCTTCAGATAGAATAGATGGAAAATGCCTGCAACAGTTTTCTCTCTAACATTCACTGAAATAAAAATGTGGACAGTACAATATGTATATTATGAAAGTAGAACAAGTATTTATCTACTTATAATATGTATGTTTTCCTGGTATAGTATGACTCTCCCTGCTGCTTTAATCATTTGCTGTTTAACAATTTGCTGAAATCAGTTAATTCCCTTTTCGTTGTGCTAAAGTTATCATTAAAGACAATTCTATTAGAGAAAAGTATAGAAGATACATTTTCCAACAAGAAAATGTTCTATCTGTCAAGATACCCAAACTCTACCAATGTACATGACGTACACTGCTTGCTTGACAGCATAGATCTGTATGAGATAAAATACTCAGCACATACTGTACAGAAAGAGGAAAATCTCTGCTATAAACAGTTATATAAGTCAGAGACACATTATAGAAATAGATAGATAGATAGATAGATAGATAGATAGATAGATAGATAGATAGATAGATAGGCAGACAGATAGAGAGACAGGCAGACAGATAGAGAGACAGGCAGACAGAGATAGAGAGAGAGAGACAGAGAAAGAGAGAGATAGATAGATAGATAGATAGATAGATAGATAGATAGATAGATAGATAGATAGATAGATAGATAGATAGATAGATATTCAGTTTTTTTGTATAAAACAAAAGAAGTTGGTAGGGTAATCAAGGGCCTCTTGTCAAAATGTTTCCATTGAACACAGATCATATACAGAGGGAATGCGAAAGTTTGGGCAACCTTGTTAATCATCATGATTTTCCTGTATAAATTATTGGTTGTTACAATAAAAAATGTCAGTTAAATACATCATATAGGAGACACACACAGTGATATTTGAGAAGTGAAATTAAGTTTATTGAATTTACAGAAAGTGCGCAATAATTGTTTAAATACAGTGGGATGCAAAAGTATTCGGCCCCCTTGAAGTTTTCCACATTTTGTCACATTACTACCACAAACATGCATCAATTTTATTGGAATTCCGTGTGAAAGACCAATACAAAGTGGTGTACATGTGAGAAGTGGATCGAAAATCATACATCATTCCAAACATTTTTTACAAATAAATAACTGCAAAGTGGGGTGTGCGTAATTATTCGGCCCCCTGAGTCAATACTTTGTAGAACCACCTTTTGCTGCAATTACAGCTGCCAGTCTTTTAGGGTATGTCTCTATCAGCTTTGCACATCTAGAGACTGAAATCCTTGCCCATTCTTCCTTGCAAAACAGCTCCAGCTCAGTGAGATTTGATGGACAGCGTTTGTGAACAGCAGTTTTCAGATCTTGCCACGGATTCTCGATTGGATTTAGATCTGGACTTTGACTGGGCCATTCTAACACATAGATATGTTTTGTTTTAAACCATTCCATTGTTGCCCTGGCTTTATGTTTAGGGTCGTTGTCCTGCTGGAAGGTGAACATCTGCCCCAGTCTCAAGTCTTTTGCAGTCTCTAAGAGGTTTTCTTCCAAGTTTGCCCTGTATTTGGCTCCATCCATCTTCCCATCAACTCTGACCAGCTTCCCTGTCCCTGCTGAAGAGATGCACCCCCAGAGCATGGGTGTTCAGAGTGATGTGCAGTGTTAGTTTTCCGCCACACATAGCATTTTGCATTTTGGCCAAAAAGTTCCATTTTGGTCTCATCTGACCAGAGCACTTCTTTCACATGGTTGCTGTGTCCCCTACATGGCTTGTGGCAAACTGCAAACGGGACTTCTTATGCTTTCTGTTAACAATGCCTTTCTTCTTGCCACTCTTCCATAAAGGCCAACTTTGTACAGTGCATGACTAATAGTTGTCCTATGGACAGAGTCTCCCACCTGAGCTGTAGATCTCTGCAGCTCGTTCAGAGTCACCATGGGCCTTTTGACTGCATTTCTGATCAGAGCTCTCCTTGTTCGGCCTGTGAGTTTAGGTGGATGGCCTTGTCTTGGCAGGTTTATAGTTGTGCCATACTCCTTCCATTTCTGAATGATCGCTTGAACAGTGCTCCATGGGATGTTCAAGGCTTTGGAAATCTTTTTGTAGCCTAAGCCTGCTTTAAATGTCTCAATAACTTGATCCCTGACCTGTCTTGTGTGTTCTTTGGACTTCACAGTGTTGTTGCTCCCAATATTCTCTTAGACAACCTCTGAGGCCCTCACAGAGCAGCTGTATTTGTACTGACATTAGATTACACACAGGTGCACTCATCAGGCAATGTCTATAGGCAACTGTCTGCACTCAGATCAAAGGGGGCCGAATAATTATGCACACACCACTTTGCAGTTATTTATTTGTAAAAAAATGTTTGGAATCATGTATGATTTTCATTCCACTTCTCACGTGTACACCACTTTGTGTTGGTCTTTCATGTGGAATTCCAATAAAATTGATTCATGTTTGTGGCAGTAATATAACAAAATGTGGAAAACTTCAAGGGGCCGAATACTTTTGCAACCCACTGTAAAATTAGGCAGGTGCATAAATTTGGGCACCGTTGTCATTTTATTGATTCCAAAAGCTTTAGAACTAATTGAAACTCAAATTGGCTTGGTAAGCTCAGTGACCCCTGGCCTACATACACAGATAAATCCAATTATGAGAAAGAGTATTTAAGGGGTTCAATTGTAAGTTCCCCTCCTCTTAATTTCCTCTGAAGAGTAGCAACATGGGGGTCTCAAAACAACTCTCAAATGACCTGAAGACAAAGATTGTTCGCCATTATGGTTTAGGGGAAAGATACAGAAAGCTGTCTCAGAGAATTCAGTTGTCTGTTTCCACAGTAGGAACATATTGAGGAAATGAAAGACCGCAGGCTCAGTTTAAGTTAAGGCTCAAAGTGCCAGACCAAGAAAAATCTTGGATAGACATAAGCGACGAATGGTGAGAACAGTCAGAGTCAACTCACAGACCAGCACCAAAGACCTACAACATCATCTTGCTGCAGATGGAGTCACTGCATCGTTCAACCATTCAGCGCACTTTACACAAGGAGATGCTATATGCGAGAGTGTTGCAGAGGAAGCCTTTTCTCTGCCCACAGCACAAACAGAACCGCTTTAGGTATGGTAAAGCACATTTGGACAAGCCAGCTTCACTATGGAATAAGGTGCTGTGGACTGATGATACTAAAATTGAGTTATTTGGGCATAGCAAGGGGCATTATGCATGGAAGAAAACGAACACAGCATTCCAAAAAAACATCTGCTACCTACAGTAAAATATGGTGGTGGTTCCATCATGCTGTGGGGCTCAGTGGCCAGTGCAGGGACTGGGAATCTTGTCAAAGTTGAGGGACGCATGGATTCCACTTAGTATCAGCAGATTCTGGAGATCAAAGTCCAGGAATCAGTGACAAAGCTGAGGCTGCGCCAGGGCTGGATCTTTCAACAAGACAACAAACCTAAGCACTGCTCAAAATCCACTAATGCATTCATGCAGAGGAACAAGTACAACGTTCTGGAATGGCCATCTCAGTCCCCAGACCTGAATATAATTGAAAATCTGTGGTGTGAGTTAAAGAGAGGCGCCCATGCTCAGAAGCCATCAAACCTGAATGAACTAGAGATGTTTTGTAAAGAGGAATGGTCCAAAATACCCTCAACCAGAATCCAGACTCTCATTGGAACCTACAGGAAGCGTTTAGAGGCTGTAATTTCTGCAAAAGGAGGATATCACTACTACTGTAAATATTGATTTCATTTCTTTTTTGTGGTGCCCAAATTTATGCACCTGCCTAAATTTGTTTAAACAATTATTGCACACTTTCTGTAAAACCAATAAACTTAATTTCACTTCTCAAATATCACTGTGTGTGTCTCCTATATGATATATTTAACCTATTTTGGTTCCTGGACGTAGAAACTACGTCCAGGAACCATGCGCGCTACCACGTGCTCCCGCGGCCGATCGTGCGCATGCACGCGCACTCCCGGCTGCGGATTCGGTAGCCAAGGAATCAATGTATCGGGCTATCGTGCCCGATCACTGATTCCTCTCCCCCGCTGAAAAAGCGACAGCTTCTCTCTCGGAAGCTGCGCCTTTTCTGGCCGTTCCCTCCCCGATGAGTCACTCTAAGCGTGTGTTACGCTTAGAGTGACGTCATGTAAACAAACTCATGGCCATCTTGTGGCCAAAAAGTAAAACTACAACTAAAATTTTAAAAAAATTAAACATAACACACAATTACATTATAAAACTATACTTTACATCCCACCCTCCGAAAAATACCCAAATAAAATGTTTAATATAAAAAAAACCCATTACAATAAAAAAAACATGTAAATATTTACCTAAGGGTCTAAACTTTTTAAATATCAATGTAAAGATGAAATATTTCTATTTTTTTTTATTTTAAACTTGTAAATAGTGATAGATGCAAAACGGAAAAAATGCACCTTTATTTCCAAATAAAATATTGTCGCCATACATTGTGATAAGGACATAATTTTAACGGTGTAATAACCGGGACATATGGGCAAATACAATACGTGAGTTTTAATTATGGAGGCATGTATTATTTTAAGACTATAATGGCTGAAAACTGAGAAATAATGATTTTTTCAGTTTTTTTTCTTATTCTTCCTGTTAAAATGCATTTACAGTAAAGTGGCTCTTAGCAAAATGTACCCCCCAAAGAAAGCCCAATTGGTGGCAGAAAAAACAAGATATAGATCAGTTCATTGTGATAAGTAGTGATAAAGTTATAGGCTAATGAATGGGAGGTGAATATTTCTCAAGTGAAAACGACGGAACCTGAATGGGTTAAAGAGACACTGAAGCGAAAAAAAAACTATGATATTATGATTTGTATGTGTAGTACAGCTAAGAAATAAAACATCAAAGAGACACTGAAGCGAAAAAAAAAATATGATATAGTGAATTGGTTGTGTACTATGAATAATTACTAGAAGATTAGCAGCAAAGAAAATATTCTAATACTTTTATTTTCAGGTATATAGTCTTTTTTCTAACATTGCATCATTCTATAATATGTGCACATTACACAACACTCAGCATTCAAAATGAGTCTTTCAGAGAAGTCTGTGAAGTAATGACCTCTCCTCTAGCAGAGGAAAAGTAAATAGTCAAGGAACAGTTGAGATAATAAAAGTCAGATAACAGCCCTCTCCACGACTAACTTAGTCGGAGAGCTTAATGGCTTGTTTGCATAGAGATAACAACTGGAGTTTCTCAACTCTTCCTGTACTGAAAACAATTACACTGATGTATCTGATCTTAATGTTTTATTTCTTAGCTGTACTACACATACAAATCATAATATCATCATTTTTTTTTCGCTTCAGTGTCTCTTTAAGATCAGTCTAATTGTTTCCAGTACAGGAAGAGTTAAGAAACTCCAGTTGTTATCTCTATACAAAAAAGTCATTATCTCTACGACTTTGAAAGTCGTGGAGAGGGCTGTTTTCTGACTTTTATTATCTCAACTGTTAGTTAACTATTTACTTTTCCTCTGGCAGCGGAGAGGTCATTAGTTCACAGACTGCTCTGAAATAATCATTTTGAATGCTGAGTGTTGTGTAATCTGCACATATTAGAGAATGATGCAATGTTAGAAAAAACACTATATACCTGAAAATAAAAATATGAGAATATTTTCTTTGCTGCTAATATTCTAGTAATTATTCATAGTACACAACCAATTCATTATATCATATATTTTTTTCGCTTCAGTGTCTCTTTAACTGACATTTTATATCGTAACAACCAATGATTTATACAGGAAATTCATGACGATTAACAAGGTTGCCCAAACTTTTGTATCCCACTGTACTGTACAGCCATCAGAAAATTATCTTCAAAGCACCGTATAAAGTGGAAATAAAGTCAACCTTGAATATAAGTACATTTGAACCTTTTTAAGTTGGCATTTGTGCAGACTCAAATGTTTTTCATAAGATCCCCCTTACCGTAACTATTGTCATCGCTCAAAACAACATGTAAGCCATATTCCCCATTAGATTTTCGATGTCCCTCACAAATATTCTCATGTCACCCAACAAATATAGCTATATGCTTAAGGTATGTTCCCATGCAATTACTACAATATTGAAGGTTTCCCATGTTCTGCATGCATTGCAAAATCTCTAAGTATTACCATGTTCCTGTTCCCGCCAAAGTATTTCTGTCTGTGCTCTCTAAACGTAAAACAAAAGTTTGCTTTCCTAAAACAGAAAGAATTTGCGATAATTCAGGTTGGAGTGAGCTTGAGATGTCTCCCAGGCACCACTGCTGAATATATGCAAATTAACCATTGTACCCTTAGAAGCTAAACACACCTCCAGAACCGCTGGAATGCAATGATGTGTCAGCTTGTTAATATGTACAGAGCCATAATAATCCAACATGCATACAGACTGTTTCGGATTGTTTGATCCTCATCAGTGCATGGCATGGATTAATTTGGCTCTATGGAGTAGGGCTTGTAAATCCGAGAGGCACAGACTAACCAGCAAGCTCATGGTGACCCAGAACTCATTGGGGTGTGTAAGGGACTACAATGGTCTCTAAACGTGTCCTACAGTTTATTAGTTCCTGTAAGTACTGTCATGTCCCCCCACAAGTGTAACACAAGTTTTACCATTTCCCCACCATATTCCCATGTTCTCAAATGTGTCCTACATTGGCCCTTATTCAATTCAATTTTTCTCCTAAGTTTCCTACCAGGTAATCTTTTCAAACCTTATCAATGAAATGCCTTTTAAGCAACCCACCAGCAAGCAAGAAAATGCTCAGAATCATTTTTGACAGTTCCACCTACTTTTTGGTACCTTTTTCAATTGCAGATTTCTGAAAAGTTACTTCAAACAGAAGATGAAGGATCAAGGAGAAAATTTAGGAGAAAAGGGGCATTGAATATGGGCTTATTGTGAGGCTTGGTGGTGTATTCTCCACAGTCAGCATGTAACGCATGAGCTGGCGTGGAGGAGGTACACACACTAGCACCAGGAAACAGGCTATCCCTAGTATAGTGGAGGGGAGGATTGACTCCACGGAGCCGGTGCAGATCTGACAGCCACAAACAATGCTTTCGTTATAACGTCTCAGCGCAAAGTAGCGCTGAGCGCACAAACCAGAACTGAGGAGATCAGGACAGGTAGACAGAATGAACGCTTGCTAGCTAGCGGCTACTTAGCGACAGCAAGCGTCCAAAACCAGACAGACTGGAATGAGGCAGCCAATGCGATGCGGCGATGGCGTGCCTCACAAAGACAGGACAGGATAGTCAGAAAATAGCAGGATTAAGATAGATGAACGTAACACAGATAAATATACAATAAGTATGTTTTCCTAGCGTATTACAATTACAGCTATCAATCAAACTATTTGTAAGGTCTGACTAACATATGTATATATCGGCAATGAACCGATATATGACATAAGCAGGAACGCTGACTAGGACTGGAGTAATACAGGGAACAGGACTCAGAAGGATTCGCTATCTCTTCGCAGAGATGAACGCAATCCACAAACGGTAACAGAACAGGATTCAGAAGGATTCGTTATCTCTTTGCAGAGATGAACGCAATCCACAAACAGTAACAGAACAGGATTCAGAAGGATTCGTTATCTCTTCGCAGAGATGAACGCAATCCACAAACAGTAACAGAACAGGATTCAGAAGGATTAGTTATCTCTTCGCAGAGATGAACGCAATCCACAAACAGAACCAGGAGCAGGGTAACTACCTCAGCACGGGTGGTCACGGTACGCGCAACCTACCAAACGTGCTGGAAAGCTGACTAACTGCACACAGGATATAAACAGTTCGTGTACGTATACATCAGCGACACTGATGTATTAACGTAACACAAATACAAGAAAAATAATAAACGTGCTGGTATGCATATATATTGGCAATGAACCAATATATGATGCAAAGACCAGCAAAGTATCTTTATAACAAGAAACACGATCGGGGGCTAAAGCGACAGCAAGGCAGGCTTAAGCTGAAGCTATGAAAACCCAAGGAAACCCTGCAGGAAGCAGATCTTTATACTGAGGTCATCCAATGGGAGCAGACATGCAGATTCCCACACAGGTGAATGATAATCAGTCACAAGCTGACAGCAGGGAAAGACAGACAAACCTATGCAGCTTGCATGGAAAGACATCAGAACTGCCTGAGCTGCAGCACTACTTCCAGCAATAGCTGCTGCAGCAGCGATCATTACACTTATGTCCCTTAAGTCTGGCATACCCCTCTACCCCGTTAAGTGGTACCCTGCCTCCCCCTCTTCTCTTCTGGCTGCTGCTCCCCTTATCCTTTGCAGAATGGTGCAGGGAAGCATATCAGGCCAACACACAAACAAATCTTCGTTCAGTCTTTTTGAATATAGCCATAAAAAAATAGGGTGTGAAATGTCAAGGGTCAAAACCCTTACATACACTCTAGATGATAATTGCTGGAAATGAATGATCCCCCATCCAGCTCTCAGGCAATCATTCACTGAACAACAAACAAGTGATGTGAAAAAAAATGGACCATCGATGGTTCTCAGGCACTATGAACAGTTTACTGTGGAGTATCCATTCGGGCAAGTGTCATTTATTAAATCATAAAATAGAATTGGTGCAAGTATGCACTCATGGCTTCTCCGCATGAATTGAATTCTCGCAACCTTGACCTCTGCTCCCTGACTGATTCTTTGAAACCCCTGAGCTCCCCGTCTACCTTCACTGACCCTGAGACAGCATCCACCTACGAATCCACCATAGTGTCTGCTTTCATGAATTCAGTTTCCCCCACCACATCAACAGCTGACTGACTGAACCTATTAGACGACTGAACAGACATTCCAAGGTGGCAGAGTGGCAATGGAGGAAAAGCTCCACAGAAGATAACTTCTTACATTAGAAAAATGTGCTAATCCAGCTCAGGGATGTTTTAAGACAACCCATATCATCAGTCCAATCACCTCCTCCATATTTCTCCTCTCTGCCTGGTTTCTCACCAAGCAGCAACTCCCCCTCTCTACAAGGCTCTAAAATATTCCTCACAGCTTTAAAGCTTCTATCCCAGAATTTTTTTAAGCAGATCATCACTGAAATGGTTAAACACAGCACTTTGTCCTGCTATTCAGCTTCAAATCCACATACAAACTGGAGATAACAGTTTGTTTACATTCCAATGTTGATACATGTTTGTGTAACAAGTAAAAAACCATTTCTGAGAAGCTGTCTCTGCTTCAGGCACACACACCGTTCAGAACTCAGAAGATTTTAATATAAAAAGCAGTTAGAATAAATTGCAATGGCAGCTTTCAGGGCAAGAAAAACTACACTTTGGAAACTTGTAATTTGTAGACAGACAATATTACTTATGCACAAAAGCAAATATGATAATTGTATGAATAATAAAAATTAGAAAAACACATTTTTATTGAATGTTATGTAAGAGTTTCAGACCACTCTAAAGAGAACCCAAGGCGGCATGAAAATTGTTAAAAAAAACAACGTACTAACTGCTCCACGCAGCCTCCCAGATGAATGTGTGCCACTCCACACTGCTCTCTGTGGCTCTATTCATCCTCCACAGCCAATGTAATGTCTGATCACCAGTGGAAGGAATCCAAGATGGCCGCAACCCAGAAGTACTTCCTTGGTCCTTTAGCTCTGATTGGAGGAAGCTGGCAGAGGCAGGGGAGCGAGCTGAAGGAGGCAGGGGAGCAAGGTGATGGCTGGGAGGGATGTTACTTCCATCCTTCCATCTCAAAAACACTTCAAGTATTTGTCCCTTCCTTTCACAGGAGGGAACCAAATGCTTGTACGTGCTTTAATATTATCTGCCTTGACTAGTGTAACACTTTACACTGTGATCTACCAAAAAGCAGACTGGCACGTCTCCAATGTTTTTATCTTATACTAAAACTCTAATAATATAGGGACAGAAAAAAATGACCTCCTCCCCCAACCGAAAATACACCACTCATAATCATATGTCTTATTAGCTGTTGCAAGTAAACAAAGTCAAAACCAACACAATTAAATTCAAAGGACACTTGCCTCATGACTGCCAGTACTACCGAAAAACAACAATAATGTTACAGAGGAACTTTCCTTAAAATAAATTGCTTTTTTTTTTTTTTTTTCACAATATTACACAGGAAACCTGAAAAAATTAAAATATTGTGCAAAAGTCCATTTATTTCAGTATTTCAACTTAAAAAGTAAAACTAATATATGAAATAAACTCATTGCATGCAAATCAAGATATTTCAAGCCTTTATTTGTTATCATTTTGATGATTTTGGCTTACAGCTTATAAGAACCACAAAATCAAAATCTCAGACCATTAGAATATTGTGAAAATGTTCAATATTCTAGGCTCAAAGTGTCAGACTCGAATCAGCTCATTAATCCAAAACACCTGCAAAGGGTTCCTATTTTATATATTAGTTTCACCTTTTACGTTGAATTATTGATATAAATGGACTTTTGCACAATATTCTTTTTTTATGCAAAATTTGTATTAATTTTAAACAACATAAATAGTACAAACAATCAATCTAAACATCCCTCCCCCCACCCAAATCAAAACCGCCCCCCTCCCCCATAAAGGTTCAGTGCGTCTAACAGATAAATATAAGCGGGCTTATCCACTATGTATACTAATACGACCAACCGCACTACAGTATGTCCAACATAGTATGTGAACAGAAATAGTCGATCCAGTGTTGCCAGATCAGTCGGAATTTAACTAAACAATTACGCTTAAGATAAGTCGATTTATACCATACCATTACTTCATTTAGTCTTTTAGACCATGAGGAGATTGAAGGTGTTGTGTTGTTACCCCATCTGCTAAATATTTCCCGTCTCCCATAAAAAAAAAGCATAATTTGGACCAAGTTGATACGATGAAAGGAGAGGGAAGAATCTGTATATAAGCCAATTAAAAAAAGATCTTGGATCCATCACTATCCTCTCACCCACCACCTCCATCATAATATGGACCAAATCTGCCCAGTAACTAACAATACACGGACATTTTCATATCATGTGAAAGAATTCCCCTTCAGCAGCTTTACATTTGGGACACCTATCCAACTTGTCCGGGGAATATCGATGTAATTGTCGAGGGGTACAGTAGGCCCGATAGATCAATTTCAAATGAGCGAACCGGTCTGTTGGAAAAATCAACACCCCAATCATGCTCTCCAAGACCTCCACGTACTCTAGGTCCGAGATGGGACCAATATCTGCAGTCCAATTCATACAGGTCTTAATGAGCCTTGGGGTGGTGGAGGGCATCAAGGCAGCATAGATTGCTGATAATAAGTTAGCCACCCTGTTGGAGAATTATAGGTTCTCCAATCTGTCCCAAGTCCAAGCCCCAAGTCAAGCATGTCTCTTCTTCAGTTATGGGCACCAGCTGCAAGCATCTGATAAAAATAACACTCTCCAGCAGAGTTAACTAAGTGAGGTACATTATATTTAACTAAACAAATGAGGAGGAGAGGAAACATTATGGTCATACTCTACAGAGTTTTGAGCAGATCATATTATTTACTGTCCCTCTGTAAGGGGACAATCTATTATTTTTACCTCCGCAGTTTGTGGGCATTTTAGCTTACCATTATACTCGGGGATTTCAACTTACCTATCGATGAGCCTATATCCACTGCTGCCAAGCAGCTACTCTCCCTCACCAAATTTCTTGGTCTCTCTCAGCACACAAATTCCGCCACCCACCGCGCTGGTCATACTCTTGACCTCATATTCTCAAAGTCCACCTCCCTCAGCAACCTGGACATCGCACCTTTCCCTATCTCTGACCATCACCTCCTCACCTTCACCATCTCCCCACCAACAACTTCTCTCCCCACCCCTCAGCCTGGTCGATGGCAGAGAGACCTACGTAATCTCAGCCCAAATGTCCTAGCAAGTCCCCTTCTCTCCCTCTCCTCCCACCTACTTACCCTAACATGCCCCAATGAAGCGGCTGCACAATATAACCTTGCCCTCTCATCTGCTTTAGATCAAGCTGCCCCCTCAATCTTCCGCCCTAACAAGCCCCCCAACCCTGGCACAACACCCACACACGTAACCTCAGGAAAGAAACTCAAGCAGCCGAACGGAAATGAAGGAAATCACATCTCAATTCTGACTTCCTAGATTACAAGGCCAAACTGTTACTCTTCCACACTGCCCTCTCTGAGGCTAAACAAAGGTACTTTGCAGCACTGATTGGAACCCAAGCTTCCAACCCTCGACAGCTTTTTGCTACCTTCAATTCCCTCCTCAACCCCACTCCTCCCCCTCCCAGCTCCTCCCTCTCAGCCAACGACTTTGCAAACCACTTCACCACTAAAATTGCAACAATACGCAATGAAATTTCCCTCCTCCATCCCTCCCTTCCCAACGCCTCTCAGGTTGTCCTCTTGCCTTCCCTCCCAGCTGCTCCCCTGTCTCATCCACCCCTCGCCTCTTTTGCTCCTGCCACCATTGATGAAGTCAGCCTGCTGCTAGTGGCATCCCCCCCCCACATCCTCTCCCTGTGATCCGGTACCCGCGAATACTCTTCGTCCCCACTTCCCTGACCTGGCCCCAGTCCTCACCTCCTTGTTCAATCTCTCCTTTTCCACAGGCATTTTCCCCAAAGCATTCAAACAGGCCACTGTACTTCCCCTGCTGAAAAAACCCTCACTCGACCCATCCCTACCCTCAAACTACCGCCCAATCTCCCTCCTTCCCTATGCTTCTAAACTCCTCGAACGCCTAGTCCACCAACGCATTACCCAATACATCAACACCAATACCCTACTTACCCCCTACAGTCTGGATTCCGACCTGCACACTCAACTGAAACAGCCCTCGCCAAGGTGGTCAACGACCTTACCCTTGCCAGGGCCAAAGGCTGTTACTCCATCCTGCTCCTCATAGTTACATAGTTACATAGTTATTTTGGTCGAAAAAAGACATATGTCCATCGAGTTCAACCAGTATAAAGTACAACACCAGCCTGCTCCCTCACATATCCCTGTTGATCCAGAGGAAGGCGAAAAAACCCTTACAAGGCATGGTCCAATTAGCCCCTAAAGGGAAAGATTCCTTCCCGACTCCAGATGGCAATCAGATAAAATCCCTGGATCAACATCATTAGGCATTACCTAGTAATTGTAGCCATGGATGTCTTTCAACGCAAGGAAAGCATCTAAGCCCCCTTTAAATGCAGGTATAGAGTTTGCCATAACGACTTCCTGTGGCAATGCATTCCACATCTTAATCACTCTAACTGTAAAGAACCCTTTCCTAAATAAATGGCTAAAACGTTTTTCCTCCATGCGCAGATCATGTCCTCTAGTCCTTTGAGAAGGCCTAGGGACAAAAAGCTCATCCGCAAAGGTATTATATTGCCCTCTGATGTATTTATACATGTTAATTAGATCCCCTCTAAGGCGTCTTTTCTCTAGACTAAATAAACCCAGTTTATCTAACCTTTCTCGATAAGTGAGACCTTCCATCCCACGCATCAATTTTGTTGCTCGTCTCTGCACCTGCTCTAAAACTGCAATATCTTTTTTGTAATGTGGTGCCCAGAACTGAATTCAATATTCCAGATGTGGCCTTACTAGAGAGTTAAACAGGGGCAATATTATGCTAGCATCTCGAGTTTTTATTTCCCTTTTAATGCATCCCAAAATTTTGTTAGCTTTAGCTGCAGCTGCTTGGCATTGAGTACGATTATTTAACTTGTTGTCAATGAGTACTCCTAAGTCCTTCTCCAAGTTTGATGTCCCCCTCCGTGACCTCTCTGCAGCATTTGATACTGTTGACCACTCCCTCCTCCTCCAATCACTACAGTCCATGGGCATCCATGGTCTTGCCTTGGCCTGGATCTCCTCCTACCTATCCAATCGCTCCTTCACCACTTCCTTCAATGGCTCCTCCTCAACCCCTGCCCCCCTCTCACTTGGGGTCCCCCAGGGCTCTGTTCTAGGCCCCCTTCTTTTCTCCATATACACTTCCTCATTTGGCAAGCTTATCTCCTCCCTGGGCTTCAATTACCACCTTTATGCAGATGACACTCAGATTTACCTCCATACCCCCGATCTCTCATCCACCACCATAAACAAGGTCTCCTCGTGTCTCTCAGCAATTTCCTCCTGGATGTCAGCTAGGTTCCTAAAGCTTAACCTAGACAAAACTGAGCTCCTGATCTTTTTACCCCATGCTGCTGCACCCCTCCCAGATTTCCACCTCACAATCGACAACACAACCATTCTTCCTACCTCCCAGGCCCGCTGTCTGGGTGTCACCTTGGACTCTGACCTCTCCTTCATCCCACACATCCAAAACATCACCAGAGCCTGCAATTTCCACCTCCGTAATATCTCCAAGATCCGCCCCTTCTTAACCTAGGACACGACCAAACTGCTCATCCATGCCCTCATCATCTCCCACCTTGATTACTGTAACTCCCTCCTTTCTGGCCTCCCCCTGAAATGCACTGCCCCCCTTTAATCAGTGATGAACGCGGCTGCAAGACTCATCCATTCTTCACACCGCTCTGCATCCACATCTCCCCTTTGTGAATCCCTGCACTGGCTGCCTATCCGTTTCAGGATAAGTTTCAAGATTCTATGCCTGGCGTATAAATCTGTGCACAAAACCTGCCCTACCTACATCTCGGAGCTTGTTCACAAGTATACACCAGGTCGCCCCCTCCGTTCCTCCAATGGCCTTCGCCTCACCACCCCACGCATTTCACACTCCCATGCCCGCCTGCAGGATTTCTCAAGAGCTGCCCCCACCCTCTGGAATGCCCTTCCACCACCCATCAGACTTGCTCCCTCTTTCAACACATTCAAGCAAGCCCTCAAAACCCACCTCTTTATGATGGCCTACCCACCTCCTACCACACAGTAACTCTCTAAGGAATATTTAACAGCCCCACCTAGTGTTTCCACCCCTCCCTTTAGATTGTAAGCCTCTGGCAGGGTCCTCCACTCCCTAGTGTCAGGGGCGTAGCAATAGCCATAGCAGCCATAGCAGTTGCTATGGGGCCCTGCAGCATAGGGGGCCCAGTGAGTACTTAATGTACTCACCATGAACTTCTTTGTGTTCATCTACCCTCTGACTTTGTCTTGGTGCCCATGAACTGTGTGTAGTTTTGATTGCATGAGAATGTAAATTGCCAAATTAACTCACATCCATAGGGTGGGGCAGGTCGCATTGCTTAAGAGTGCCTACATCTGAGGGCCCCATGAAAGTTTTGCTATGGGGCCCCATGATCTCTAGCTAGGCCACTGGTTGGTACGCACTTTTTTCCTTCCCCATAGCAGTGCATTATGAAAATTATTTCAGTTAAAACATGTATAGTTAAACTGAGCCATTGGGAAACATAGGCATTACTTTGAAAATTAGTTGTCCTTTCAGTTATAACAGTTATAACTGTAATAAAACAGATTTTCAAAGTAAAGCCCATGTTTTCCTATGGCACAGTTCCCACTATGCGCGTTTTAACTGAAATCTTTTTCATAATGCAATGTTATGGAAAAAACACGTACCAACGCATACTAACGCACACTAATGCACACCAACTGATTAAGGCCTCCTTTCCTGTTGAGCTGTGGGCTCAGCAAGCGGTTACCAGGCAGAAATGAGCAGTTATCATGCAGCAACAAGCAGTTACTAGGCAGCAGTGAGCAGTTGAGAGAGTTTGAGAGGCATTTCACTGCCTATCAGCGTTCCGTGGAAAGGAGGCCTAAGTGTGAAATGGCCCAAAGGCCATGCAGATAGAATCCTGGAAGGAAGGAAGGAAGGAATTAAAATTCTACCACTGCTCTTTTATGTATAATATAAAGAATTAATATTGCACCACGAGCCAAAATAAAATTCAGTTTAGTTTTTTGCTTCTATTTGCTCTGTTCAATATATGTGGTTTTACAACATGTTTAATCTTGTTACTTTAATCGGTTCATTTTTTTAACCTATTATTGACAAGTGACTAGAAAAATATTTATGAACATGGAGACAGGGATCAGTCAGAGAGGCTGTTAATTTGCCATCTGCTTAAAGAGTTTCAGCCATATCGTAAGACGTAAAGAAATTAGGAGCATACGGCACAGAAATAGATGTATGTAAATGTTACCTTCTTTAGCTACTTATTCTGGTGGAATCGACTTTTTTGGTATTCTTGATTCTTGGCTTGTAAAATGGCAGCTACTTGATAGATGTATAGGTTCGCCAAAATGTAGGATTGGTTGGATAATGTGATTTAGTGCCTTTTAACTCATTAGCAGCGTCAAACAACATTTTTTAATTTTGAGACTGCTGTGCAATGTGAACCTTTGTCGGCAAAGGAAGCAGTTATAGTTACTTTTTCCGAATGGCTTCTTCTCTTCCTCCACCTACGGCGCTGAACTTTCGGTATGTCTTCTGGGTCACAACAACATCCAATCACATGAGATGGCAATGTGATCGGGATACAGGAGACCATGTCAGTGTTACAGCGCCACCCGGTGGTGGAAGAGAGTTCCATCACTCCTTTTCTTCCACCGTGTGGCACTGTAATGCTGACATGGTCTCCTGGATCCGGATCACGCCATATCATGTAATTGGCACCGAGAACGTCGAGAAGACATGCCGGGGCTACAACGCCGCCGTGGTAGAGGAGAGAAAAAGCCGATCCAGCCATCTAAAAGATAACTGTAAAAGCTCCCTGCCACCCACTCTGCATACCCTGCTAGCTTGCCAGGCTGGAGATAGCACACTTCCACAGCACCAGGAAAAATATGGCCCTGCAGCTAAATAAAGATTTACTTTATTTGGTTGCTAAAGGGTTAATTTGCAACAGGATATTTGCTTATAACCCTGGTATCCTATTTTGTGTTACATACGCTCTAACTACAGCCCCTGCCCAATCGCTCCCCATTCCTCTATACCCGACAGTAACCTTAATCCCTTACCAGCTGCTGTCACATTCCACTTAACAGTTATCTTAAAGTAAACCAAAGGAGAAATAAATGTCAAAAATGTACTTACCTTAATGATGTTTTTGGTCTCCAGATACATCCAGGCTCCATGTTGCATATGGCCTTTCCTTCCTCTTTCTGCTGAAGCTCATGTTCATAACAGCCATAAAACAATCAATGAGACTATGCAAAGTAGACAGTTCATGCGCCATGCTCTGACTGGTACCTATTAGACATATGAATGGGGACCAGAGCGGCAAGGCGGAGGGGAGGACAGATGCAATAAGAAGCCTGGATTTGTCTGGAGACCATATACAGTACATCATTGAGGTAAGTATCTGTTTTAATATCTCACTTTAACTTCATCTATCAGAATAATTTATTACGCACAGGGAGTTGTACCCAAAACTGATTTTGGATCACACAGGTTCTGGGAGGATGGGGGGATAATGTCCGAAAGCCAAGAGCTGAGGCTGCCATACTATGGCGCCACCAGTCACAACTGGCAATCATCTGTTATCCCTAAGGAGACATCGGAGGAAGGGTGGGCTTTGACAGAGGGAGGTGAAGGTTCAGCAGTGCTGACCCAGTTCTTCATGAAAGAAACCTGCAGTGATGGCTCATGCTGCTAAGGATCACGATTGCTGACATCTTGCAGTGTTGGCCAACGTGTTACAGTTCAAAAGGTGCAATAGTGTCACTTTCTGTGGTGGGTCCCAACTCCTGGGTAGCATTCGGCAGCGCGGGTCAAGATAATCTGGCTGTCACAGAAGTGTCTGGCTGTGGCGTCCCTTACTTCCGGTTTAGTGGCTGGCACCTTGGAGGGGCTGAACCAGAGGTGTCCCTGCTGCGGTGGAGCAGCATCCAATGGATGGATGGACAAAGCTGGCATCCAACGAGGCCAAAGATTTCCTGATCATCGCAGTGTCTTCCTACCTCAGTGGAGCCCTGATCTCCTGAGTAGCACCAGTGGACTCCGCAAGGCCTGTATCTGCACAAACAACTGACCCAGGCAGCGGCATGGTAGAAAAACCTCCAGGCTCCAGACTCCTCATGACCCGCACCAGCATCTCAGACTACACCAGAGTCTTACATAATACATTTAACTAAGTCTAAAGGGGCCCATACACCTAACGATTTTCCCGCCGAAATACGTGTGATCGAAACGGCCATGAAATCGCTGCGCACACCGCTGACAGAACGATGGATTTCCATCCGAAATCCATCGTTCCCGTCAACTCCCGTCGGTCCATCCGTGCAGTAGATTTTCCTCGGTCGCCAGCGGGTTGGGAGTGCGTCGATAGCGGCATTCGAATGCCCGACGACCGACGCAATACAGCGGGTATACATTACCTGCTCCGCCGGCGCGAGTCCCCGCTGTCACCTCCCAGCTGGCATCTTCTCCGCATCACCGGCATCCGGGATAACTTCCTGTGTCACTGCAGTGACAGCGGAAGTACAAATAGAGGGTGCTCTATTTGAACTTCCGCTGTCACTTGAGTGACAGAAAGTTATACGCGGATGACGGTGATGCGGAAGGTGATGGGAGAAGATGCCAGCCGGGAGCCGATGCGGAGAAGATGCCGGGACCAGTCGGAGAAGAAGACAGTGGTGGACCGGGGGACTCGCGCCGGCCAGAGCAGGTAATTATGGGGGGGGCAGCTCCACAGATTGTGATCGGTTTCAGGCTGAAATCGATTCACAATCTGTTTGCAGTAAGGTGGCCATTTGATCCCTCTCTGATCAGATTCGATCAGAGAGGGATCTATCTTTTGGTCGAATCTGATGGCAAATCGACCAGTGTATGGCCACCTTAACTGATACCACAAGTCTAACCCTAAAATGATCATCAGCCAACCCTTTAAACCATTCTTTGGCTAATTCCTTGGAGACCCCGACTAGCTAACCCACGGTCTTTCCAGTCACCACATCTTTGCAAAGTAATTCATGTGCTCCAGAAATGTTAAAGGCGTCTGAGGGCATTTGGACAATGCCTTCATGTCTGACCAGTCTACCATATCTAGAGACACATTTACTATGAGAGAAAAAACATCTCTCTTAGGTCTCTGCCACAGCTTTCTTTGTTTCTGCTCTAACTTTCTTTGTTTCTGCCCTGTTTTATTTGTAAATTTTCCTTGCAGTTTTAGCTTGCAACCACCTTCTATGAAGATCCCCGTTGACACATTTCACTTTACCACGATATTTACGTTGTCTTTCCAAGTACAATAAAAGCTGTCTTTTTAACCTTTATTAATATTTGCTTGGCATTCTCACCATGACGTACCCAGGAACATGTCAGGAACAAATGTCGATTTAACATTTCGTCCACTAACCTTTGTGACAAACATGCAACTTAAACATTTTGGCAATCCAACATTTTTGGAGTCAAAAAATGTATATTAAAAGCTCTGAACTAACTATTTATAAAGAAAGATATGCTTTTTATAGCAGTTTTTAAAAAGTTGTATTGATACTGTTATATGATTGACTCCCCTGGCTGGTTTGGATTGTATCTAATAATGGCTTCTGCCCCTCCCACTTGGATGTTCCCAGTGACTAATCGTTTGATTCTCTTTAGAGGTACATAAACACAGCAGTTACTCCTAACAACAAAGTGTAATGATCCGCTCAGCTGGATGCACTGGCAGACAGCTGTTTGACCATTCCTCTAGTCTGGGCTGCAGGTCTCTGCAAGAGAGACCTGTCTTTCCATTACAAGTTTCTGGTCTGTTCTGCTGCTGAGGAATTTGCATACACTCGTTATCAAAGGAGGCAGGTAGGGAATTTGCATGACTGGCAGTGTAAAGAGCTATGTTTCCCAGAGTGCTTTGCTGGTCATAAGGGTTAGTCCTGTGAGACACTGGAGTGTCAGCCTTGCTCATTGTTTGAAGATTAGCTTAGAGTAATTTCTGGGACTGCACTAGGCAGATTCCCTAGTGCAGTTAGGATTGCTTATCTGTTTTGTTTGTCTTTTGCGATTGTTCTGTCCCAGCGGTGGTCGACAGGAAGTCGTTCTGATCTTTGTTCTTGGAGTATAGCTGAAGCAGCGGTTGCTACCAGCTATCTCCTCTATCTGTCTTGCCTGGATCGCACTCGCCTAGCGCTAGTGCTGTGGATCCGTCTGATCTCCATCTCTCTTGCTGTTATCTCTCACTTATTCCTGTTTTCGTGTATCTGTCCTGTCTGCTACGAACGCTTGCTGGAGGCTCGGTGAGGTAACGCGTGACGCGTACCCTCGTATGCGTCATCACGTAGAGGACGTGAGGTCAGAGAAAGGGCGGAAGTACCACAAGGGTACTACCGCTGAACTGCCTGCTGCCTGGCCTCAACGCATCATACTCGGACTCCTCCTCCTCATTCACACCACTGCCAGCCAGCCACTGCAGCAGCCACCACCGGTAATATTTAACTTTACGCCAACTTTTTTATGGGGAAGCGGGCAGAGGGGGGAGCGCTAGCGGAGGGGGTGGGGGGAATTTCCGACACCCCCCGCGATCGGGGCATGCTCCCCCCTTATGCCTGCGACCCCATAGGGGGCGGTATTCGGCCGAACAGGGCCCTGTTCGGCCGGGCATTTAGTAGTTCGGGCGAACCCGAACGGTTTGGCCGAACACCATCAGGTGTTCGGCCGAACTCGAACATCACCCGAACAGGGTGATGTTCTGCAGAACCCGAACAGTGGCGAACACTGTTCGCCCAACACTACTAATAATGACTTGTAATATCAGGACAAACGCGGCAAAACTCCCAGCCGCTGCCACCCAAATATTAATGTGCCCCCCATGACCATACATTCAAATATCTCACCTGCCCAGTCCCCTGCTGATAGTGTCTAGCTGATTCCACGTTCGCCCCACATGTGCTGCTGGTGATCAGCTTGTGCCACGTGTGACATCCCACATGCGCCACATGCTATAAGCCAGCAGCACGTGGGGTGCAAATGCAGAAGCAGCTGAGCTCTAGTGGCTGGTAGCCGGACAGATAAGATATTTTAATGCATGGGCACAGTGGCACATTAACATTTACGGGGACAGTGGCGGAACTGGTAAGGGTGAGTCATGAGGCAGGTCCCCAAACGATTTCATTAGGAATTCAATTGAAAATTGGTTTGTGGTGTATGAGCAGCCAACAGATCTCTTTCTGATCAGATTGATCTGCCCATACATAGCTAGATGTATAGGCACCTTTAGAGAAATCAAGAGATTTCCAGCATGGATATCAGAAGTGATCCAGGAATTAAGGATTAGAATAATTAAAATTTGTCACAGTTAAGGCCTCTTTTCCACTGATTGTTGATAGGCAGTGAAATGCCTCTCACACTCTCAAAACTGCTCACTGCTGCCTGGTAACTGCTTGTTGCTGCCTGGTATCTGCTCAATGCAGCCTGGTAACTGCTTGCTGAGCACACAGCTCAACAGTCCATTAAAAAGAGGCCTTAAATCACATCATAGTGAAGGTTGCTAAGGGCTGCTAAGCTATGTAAATTGGGCTTTTGTAGTTGTGTGGTATTAGGTTTAATAAATCCACAGCAGTATCAGTGTTTAAAATGTAGTAAATTCCCACTAACATCTTCTCCTGCATGGAACCCACCAATTAAAGAACAAATGGGGATCTTTTGGGTCGTGTTTAAGAAAATAAGGGCTGAGTAGTGATGAGCACACATTTAGCATAATCGTAATTTTGCATCGTAATTTACAGGTAAAAAATCGTAATGTGAAATTGTGGGAAAATTAGTAAATTTTGTTTCTTAACATACTGTATTTTTCAGACCATAAGATGCTCCGGACCATAAGATGCACCTAGATTTTGTGGAAAAAAAAAAAACATACTTATCCTGGTGCGTCCATGGCACAGGGGCGTCCTATGGACCTTTTCCTCCAATCCCCCAAATTATTATGTCTCCCTTGTACCTACTGGGTCCCCTTGCACCTTTTGTGACCCTCCTCAGTCCTTTCTGTATCCAACTTAATCCTTCCTTTGTCCTCCTATGTCCATCTTGTGTCCCCCTATGTCCTTCCTGTGCTCGTCCTGTGTCCCCTCTCTTTCCTGTGAATGTCCTGTCCTGTGGCCTGTTACTGCATCTCCCATGGCCCCCCTTCAGATGCCAATCAGGTCGCCACCCACCGCACCAATGCGAAAGTGGATCACACACACTTTAATGGTAATCTCCACGTGGGCTCTGCTTCCTTCAGATGCTGGCCAATCATGTGGGGGCACTGTCAACCATGGCCGCTGCAGCAGCCAGACATGCTGACTCCTGCTGTCACTCTTCCTCCTGGCCTGGTGCTTCCAGGTACAGCACTGGCTGTGTGTGTGTCCCAACAAGTTCTCCCCTCTCCTCTGCCAGAGGGCTGGCTCGCTCTTCCTGAAATGTGCCCATGTTGAGTTGCTGTCATGTGCTGTCAATCATGGCCAGACACGCTGACCCCTGGCGTCCACCGCACTGGCAGGATCACTCACTCTACCTCCTGGCTTCTGCCTCCGCATGTCCCTTTCAGATGCCGCCAGCCAATCAGGTAGGGGCTGATGGTCTTGAGGGCGGGATCAGGCTCTGCTGACTTTCATGGGAGAAAAAGGTGCGTCTTATGGTACAGAAAATATGGTAATCACAATTCTTAATTTCACAATTTTGCGTAATTTTTGCATCATTTTGTAGGGGAATAGTGGGAACAAGGTAAAAAAAATGACCCTGTATTTTTTGAGAAAATCTATTTTGAAAATGCGAATAAAAATGGATTTAAACTGTCATGTTTGTGAGTTTAAAAACCATTTTTCTTGCCATTTCTATAATTGATTTTCTCAAAAACTACAATGGCCTCGATTCGTAAAGCATTACCGCATGAGGTGGTAATGCAGAAAACAGCTGACTTTACCAAGCTCTTAGGAAAATGTCAATTCATGAAGGCTGTTACCGCTTGGAAAGCTGAAATTACCGAGCAGTGAGGTAAATTGCGAACTAACACGTCAGTTAATGTCAATTCATAAAGACTAGAACTTGCGGTAAAGCCCAGAAACATTACCGCAGCTCTGGTCTGTCAGAAACAGTTTAGAGATAAAACAGTGTGTGCAAAGCCATGTCTCACAGAAGCAGAGAGGGATAATCTATGACTGACAGGAGCAGAGAGCCAATAGCAACAGCCTCTGTCTCCTGCAAGTCCTGCTGATCAGATGTTGATAGGCTGTGATGCCTCCTCGGGAGCCCTATGCTTCTCTACCCCCCCCCCCCCCCTCCCAGGCAGTGGAGCAGAGAGAACAGAACAAAAGAAGTTTTCCCAGGAGCCCTTCAGACATGTAACCCTTTAGGTTCCTGTTTGAAGATGCAGAAGAACTAAAGGGGAAATCATCTAAGCATGGCATGTTTAATGTTTCTTGCAGTTCATGTAAGCTGTTGCAATAAAATAAAATGTTAATAAAGACTAATAGACAGATTCACAGGAAGCAGAGGGCGTATAACACACAGTATAACAAACATGTACATTTCAAAGAGATGTCAGGGATGCCTCTTACTATTGTAATGGGAAGCATGAAAAAAGGGCGCCGGTAGCTAGTGGACAAAAAGAGCCCGGCCATTCACTCCCATAACAGATATCGCTCAATGGGCGCTGAACAGGAAAAAAGGGCGCCTGAGATTATTAACGTTTTATAACTGCGCCCGGAGATTATTATAGTTTTATAACTGCGCCCGTGACAAATCAGATTTACAAATATATTAAACATATCTATCGTATGTAATTGAAACATTATTTAAAATGTTATGACTTACTGCTTGTAAAACATTATTATTCACATAATAAAGCGATCAGTAAGTAAATCGTAATTTTTTTTAGAGTCACCATTTGTAAAACATTATTATCCACACAATAAATTGATCACTAAGGGGGGGTCTTACGGTTAGGCACCAAAAAGGGTGGTTTAGGGATAGGCACCACCAGGGGTGACTTAGGGTTAGTCACTACCAGGGGAGATTTAGGGTAAGGCACCATCAGGGAGTGGTTAGGGTTAGGCACCACCAGGGAGTGGTTAGGGTTAGCCTCCACCAGAGGGGTGGTTAGGGTTAGGCACCACCAGGGGGACAGTTAGGGTTAGGCACCACCAGGGGGTGGTTAGGGTTAGGCACCACCGGGGAGGTCTAGGGGTTAGGGATAGGTACAGGGAGGGTTCTGTGTGAGAGTTGGGTTAGGTTTAGTTGTACTCAAATGTTAGTAATATTTAGTAATGTTCTACTACAGTTATTTTTCATTGTTAAAAACAATACTTTCTGATTTTATTACATGAAGAAACAATAAATGAAGGTTATACACATTATAAAATTATAATTATTAATTATTATACAAATATTATGTAAAAGACATTGAAGGCTTTATCTCAATGCTGCCAGGATCGGAGGGGGGGGGGGGGGGGGGGCCTCAGGGTTAATATCTTACCTGCGTGGCTGTAGTTCATTAGGTTGGTGAAGCTGCACTATCCTTGGAACAGCAGCCATGACACTAAATAAAAAAAAAAAGTCTTCTGAGGCTCTGGCCAACTGCATTGCCGCGGACTGCCCCAGCTCAGGGTCTAGTCCTAATTGGTGGCTGCTGAGCTAGGAATGCAGATGGGGGTGGCCCCAGAGGTTCGGAAGACTTTGGAAAAATAGCTAAGACTGTCTTGCTGAGGAGGGGGGCAGATCGTCCTCATCTAATAAATTACAGGCGAGCAGGTAAGTTATTCATTCTGAGAACACCCAATCCCAATCATTTGCGCATTTAAATCTTTTACACACCCAATCTTTTACACCGGAAGCCCTCTTTAAAGGGAACCTTAACTGAGAGTGATATGGATGTTTCCTGTTAAACAATACCAGTTGCCTGGCAGTCCAGCTGATCTCTGTGGCTGCAATAGTGGCTGAATCACACCCTGAAACACGCATGCAGCTAATCCAGTCTGACTTCAGTCAGAGCACCTGATCTGCATGGTTGTTCAGGGGCTGTGACTAAAAGTATTAGAGACCCAGGATCAGCAGGCGATTCAGGCAACTGGTATTATTTTAAAAGGAAAAATCCATATCCTTCTCAGTTTAGGTTCCCTTTAAAGAGAACCCGAGGTGGGTTTGAAGAATATTATCTGCATACAGAGGCTGGATCTGCCTATACAGCCCAGCCTCTGTTGCTATCCCAAACCCCCCTAAGGTCCCCCTGCAGTGCACTCTGCAATCCCTCATAAATCACAGCCACGCTGCTGACAAACAGCTTGTCAGAGCTGGCTGTGTTTATCTCTATAGTGTCAGTCTGCTGCTCTCCCCGCCTCCTGCAGAACTCCGGTCCCCGCCTGCATCCCTTACCTCCCTGCTGATTGGAGGGAAGGGGCGGGGGCAGGGACCGGAGCTATGCAGGAGGCGGGGGAGCAGCTGAGACTGACACTACAGATGTAAACACAGCCTCACAGCATGGCTGTGATTTATGAGGGATTGCAGAGTGCAGGGGGACCTTAGTGGGGTTAGGGATAGCAACAGAGGCTGGGCTGTTTAGGCAGATCCAGCCTCTGTATGCAGATAACATTCTTTAAACACACCTCGGGTTCTCTTTAAGGCTCTAACACATACAAGAGAAGTGGCACCTGTGACATCACCGTCCAATTCTTGTTCCCTTTGCCGCAGGTTACCATTTGGCCTCAGACCCTAAGGGAATCTTGAAGGCAATCAGCACTACATGCAAATTAACCTTTTGGATTGGTTGGTGAGTCCACACACAATCCAATTTTGATTGTACATAAAATCGGTGCAATCAGCAATCTCCTGTAGAGATCAGGCTGCTACCACCAATTCACATTAGTGTGCAAATATGCAAATCTAACTCTAGCTAGTCCTGTAAGGAAAAGGGGTTATTTCAAGTTTTCAACAACCTTTCTAGAGATAGCAATGTATCTCTAAATGTAACAGTATCAATGAAAACGTGTATGGTAACCTTCTCTAAGGAGATACGGAACGCTTTGCCAGGCTATTCAGAACAAGCACTTAAGCAAACAAATTTTTAATTGTTTATTTCATAGGAAAATAATGCATAATATGAAACCATAAAATAAACAGATTGATATAGTAAAATAATAGGGATTTAAAGTGAAAATCACTGGATAATGTCTGAGGCAGTCTGTAGAATTACCTTGTCATTTTAAATTGTAAGTCCAAAACAGAAGTTAGAAAGTTCTGGGGTGTATTGATTGGTAAAGGAAGGCCTGTCTGACAGCCTGTGTCCAGCAACTTAACCTTCTCTCTACTGGAGGGTGGAGATTGTAGCAAGTTATGATTCCCCTACTCCTAGCAATGCGATCTCAGGCTGAGTCCAGCCCCTTGCCTTAGGGGGAGAGTTTGGCATTTTCTGTAATTATGCCATAATTCTGTGGATATCCAACATATGATATAAAAAAAACATTTTAGACCCTCTCATCATGCGCTGAACCTATAGATGTCAATCATGCTTTTTTACCAGCTTCCCTGTCTACAGAATTGACATCTCAGGGTGTGAACCAGCTATTCAAACCATTAACCTTTCAAAAGGTGTATTGACCCTGTTGCATTACGCACTGTGAATCGTTAACGACTGTTCTCAAGCAGTTCTGAAATATTCTTTATATTATGGCATCATGTGGAATTATATATATCAAAGTTGAATTAGGGGGCATTGGCTATGGGCTTCCGAAGGACAGGCCGGGTGAATGTCTTTTTGCTTGTCTCTTTGGCATTCATGGTTTTATGACCGGTCTGCTTTAAGATTGATTGCCCGCTCTCTAGGAAATAATAAACAACCATTTCCCACAGAGAAGAGGCTTGGGGCTGTCAGAAGCACTGTTTTTTTAAAAACAGCCTAAGACTTAAAGGGGTACTCCAAATAATGCTTTATGGGCTTGATTTTGTGTGATTACACAGTTGCACAGTTGGCGCCGGTGAATCCGTAACAGCACCCTTAACAATTGTCTCTCAATCCTTGCTAAAGTGTAAGAGTATTGGGGGGGAAAAAAACGCTGAGTGAGTATTGCTCAATGGAAGGGGGTAGAGAAATGACTGGGTGGGGCATGGGTGAGTGGCTTACATCAGACAGGGTATGTCACTAAACAAATTGTTTGTCCATGGCTTCTTCCTCTGTGTCATTTAGAGATCCGGCATGCTAGATCACTTCTCAACCTTACGGGACACGAGCACATAATCATACATCACAGAACAAGTGTTTTGGAGGAATTGTTTCTAGTGTGTGTAGCAGCTTTACTCCTGTATTATTTGGAAACTTCCTCGTCAGAAGTTCAAAGAAATTATGGATAGGGTGTAAGTACTCAAATGTTCAAAGGTGGGTGCACTTTTGGGGGATATTTGGTTATTCAAACTTTTTGACTAATAAACCCTTCTTGAATTTTTTTTTACAAGATTACAAAGCCAAACAGAATCTGAACTATAGCTGACCAAAAAGCAGTTGTCCTGGGAAGAGGAGTTTTGGGCCTGCCTTACTTTGGCTCAGTGGGCTGGAAATGAGATGCTACAATTAGAGATGTTAAGAACATAAAATTTTGGGTTCATGAACGCGAACTTCCACAAATATTTGCGAACATGTGAGCCATCACAGACTTCAATGGGCAGGAGAATTTTAAAACCTACAGGGACTTTTTCTGGCCACAAAAGTGATTGAAAAGTTGTTTCAAGGGGTCTAACACCTGGACTGTGGCATGTCGGAGGGGGATCCATGCCAAAAGTCCCACCAAAAATTACGGAGTTGATGCAGAGTTGGGTTTTAATCCCTAAAGGGCAGAAATCGCAGTACTTTCCTACAAATAATGCACTGGAGCAGTACTGTGCCTGCAACTAAATGTGGCCACAATAGCAATAGTGTGCACAGCTATAGGTGTCAGTGGGCCATGGAGTGTCACACACACAAAAAAAACAGGAGACCGATGTACTAGCCCTCAAAAGGGCTATTTGGGATGATTTCAGCAAGTAGTCAGGGAGGAACAAGCAGCCAGCAGAGAATGAATCCAAGATGGCATCTGCAACTGCTTTTTAATAGGGGGGTGGGGTGTCCAGGAGGAGGTGCTAGCTGATTGGCTGCCATGTGTCTGCTGACTGTGAGGCAAGGGGTCAAAGTTTGGCTCCATGATGAGGTATAGGGGGTGGGTCGAAGACGCCAAATGTTTGAAGTTCGCTGAGTGCGAACAGCAGAAATTTGCTGTGAACTGTCTGCCAGCGAACAGTTCAGGCCATCTCTAGCTACAATAAGAAGTTGTGTTGTGTTTGAAGGAGGTGTAGTTGGAAGGTTCTTCCAATGGCTGCACTCAAATGTGGGCCAGTGAAATAGCTAAAGAGCTTTGGGCCCCAGTGCAAGTCTTACATTCGGCCCCTCAAGCATTCTATACATGGTAATTCATATGGCACCACAAAGACATTTACAGTAGGAGGCTTGAAATAAAGAACAAGAAAATGAGAGCCTAATATAGTGTAGTATTTAGATCAGTAGTAGGTGATTATAAAAAACCACAATGGTTATATTAACAAACAGAGGTCGCCACAAAGGCAACCACTGGAAAGGCAGGTGGGGAGAATTGGAATCTGACCCCACTCAGGTTTAAGAAGTCGCTCTCTGTAGACAGGAAAAAATGGGGATACACCCCTCCACCAAGGGTGGACTAGACTAATTGCAGATATGTAAACAGAGGCGCCAACAGGAATAAAACCATATAAAATCCGTTTAAAAGGGGGAAGTTTGGAGGACTTACCACCCTCGTAGAAAAAATAGACTTTGAGGCGTTACTGTAATTCACAGTGACATATATTAGACACTCCAAACGTGCAACGCGTTTCGCAGGTCACACTCCTGCTTCATCAGGCAATACATTGGAGAATGCAGTATCAGTCCTGTAACGTGGCCAAGCGCCTCTGTGTAGAGAGGTGCTTGGCCACGTTACAGAACCGATATTCTTAAATTATACACAAAATTAAGATTAAGATTTTTCCCGAAATTTTGCATTACAAATTTGCATCGTAATTCCATATTTAGATGCAAAATTACATCCATGCGTAATTTGGGCTCATCACTACTGCAATGTACCCCCTATGCAAGGTTCACAGTGCAGTGGAAGCAGTGCGGTGTAACAGGTGTGGCACCGCAATGGACTGCATGCAGTACCTTACCACAAAACATGTGCTGAAATGTAGCTCTGGGTATCGTCAGCGTATAGGTGATATTGGAAGTGTCATCTTGTAGTGCCAGCTTACTGTCTTTTTTATTTATATTAATAAGCTAAGCTGTGTTTCTTTTTTTCATTTTCTTCCAAAAAAGAGTTTAAATTCATGCACGCTAGTGACAATTGATTTCTTGTTTGACCCTTGTTCGATTATAGCATAACCCTAACTGATAAGGAATTACAGCCATGAAACTCTTTCTTGCAGAGAATAACTTTTGACTGCAGGGATAGATAGATAGATAGATAGATAGATAGATAGATAGATAGATAGATAGATAGATTCAAAAAAAAGCTTGTGGACACTTAACAGAGTGCCATTGAGCACAGACCATAAACCATTAACGTAAACCGGTAAGTTTGAGAAATGAAAAAATAGATACAGTACTTACCTTAGAAGGGGAAAAGCCTCTAGATCCCAATGAAGATTCTCCTATCTTCCTCCGCCCATCCTGATCCAGAGCTGGCAGCCCCGAATACACAGCGACAATAATATTTACTTTTGCAGTTCGCGCCTGTGCAGCAGAGTGGACTTGACTATTTCCACAAGAGCCTGAGTGGAAAGCTACTCTGCTGAGGAGGACGGGGGAAGCCTCTTCAGGATCCAGAAGCTTTCACCTCCCAGGTGAAGTACTCCCCAGGGGCACTTTTTCTCCTTTAGGATCACTTTAAAGGGAACCTAAATTGAAACAAGAAAAAAAAAAGTTTCACTTACCTGGGGCTTCTACCAGCCCACTGCAGCCACTGTGCCTGCGCCATCACAGATCGAGTCTCCGGTCCCCTGCTGCCACTAAGTTTTAATCTTCCCGACTTGTAGATGTAGTCATGTAGATGGCCCCTGCGCGAGGGCAGCCCTGGCTGCGCAAGTCTTTGATCATGCTCCCACCGCTGGAAGCGTCCTTCGCAGAGTGAGAAAATCTCATTCTGCGCATGTGCAGGAGGCTCCCGGCGGCGGGAGCATGATCGAGGACACACACAGCCAGGGCCGCACAGGTTCAGTGGCCATCGACTGGCCAGTCGGCAGGAACGAAACTAAGTGACAGCGGGGGACCGGAGACTCGATCTGTGACAGCGGCACAGGGTGGCTGCAGTGGACTGGTAGAGGTCCCAGGTAAGTGAAACTTTTTTTCTTGTTTCGGTCTAGGTTCCCTTTAAATGTACTTTGCATATGTCTAAACAAAATAAAATCATGAGTTTATTTTCAGGTTAGGCTCACTTTAATGTGGTTCTAGAAGTTATATTTATTTTAGTGGTGCTGACCAAAACAGGTGCGGGGTTCTTCATGCCGTAAACAACTGCTTCAATCTGGGTGATGATTTTTCACTCAGGTTGTATTAATGTGCGTATTCTGTTTACTCTCCTTTGATTTTCCAGCACATTTCTAGTAATGTTATCCAGTTACTGGAAGATCTGATGTGCTGTAAGCGGATCAGAATTAGTCACACGCTTAGTATTTACTAAAAGATTTAGCTCATCTCCTTCCGAGATGCCAAAATCTCATTTTTACTATGACAAAAACCTGGCTGACGCAGACAAGAGCTAAAACAAGAAGGCAATGCAATAAATGATCCCCAGTGGGGAGATTCGTTACTGGGAACATTTTTCACTGTAGAAACTGAATTGTAGTTTGAGGTTTGCAGGTAATTATTTGCTTGTTGTTCTCGTTGAACTCCTCCTCTTCCTAACAGTGAGTAACACAACAGTTTTGCATACTGTTGGCAGTCATTAGTCATTCACAATCACCTTCGTTTATGTCGACCAAGCTTGTTTGTGAGACCAAACCTGTCATTTTGATTGAACAGCCTAGGTTTGCCACCCCCGCATGCACTTAAGGCTAAGCTGGAAATCTTTCCTTTTTTCTCTCTCTCTTTTTTTTTAATTGAAAAGGGCTTGCTGAAGTAGTGCCCTTTCCTACCATCCTCTTAAATGTTGTATTTTGCATCAAGAAACCTGACGAGAGGAATCATCTTAGATGACCCATTAAGCAGAGAACTTTATAGGTTAAATATTGATTGCGTTTTGGATTTTTCTGATTGAGAGATGTACCCTTTTCTTGCTGTAATAAGCAAATGGGATTATTCTGTGGAGCTCCAATTAGGTGAGATGTATAGCGGGCAAATGGCAGAGTGACGATTTAACCTTTTTAATACAGTGATGGTACGTCAAACAGCTTGATCAAGGCTATAACTAGTCTTAGACCTTTACCAGCTTGTAGTGCTCCTTGCCAGAATGGTCTATTAATGTGTCGGAACAGGGCTTTTCTACCCTGGATGATTTCAGGGCAGAACCTGCAGGAGTGAAGCAGGTGGTTTTGGCGCATGTCACTCAGTGCCGAAACTAGATGCCACTGTAGCAGTAATGTTGTACTTCATGGGGTGCGTAGGTGGAATTTGGGGTTCCAGTGATTGTCGGACCCTGAATAGAGATGGCCCGAACGGTTCGCCGGCGAACTTCGGTGGTTCGCGTTCGCCAGCAAACGCAAACTTTTCCGGAAGTTCACTTCACCCCCTAGTGCATGAGGGTCAACTTTGACCCTCTACATCACAGTCAGCAGGCACATTATAACTAATTAGGATACACTCCCTCCTGGAGCCCCACCTCCCCCCTTGTAAAAGGCAGGCAGCATCAGGCATTGGACTCACTCGTGTGCCTGCATTAATTAGAGAAGGGAAAGCTGCTGCAGACTCTCATAGGGAAAGCTTAGTTAGGCTCTTGTAGGCTTCTCAGCTTGCTCCTTGCTGATTCTTATTGCTAAAAAAGCACCCCTTAACAGCTCTTTTGAGAGCTAATCTTGTTCTTGTGATCTATTTTTTTTTCTTTGTGTGTCCCACTGACACTTGTTTGTGTGTGACAGGTGCACATTGTAATACCCAACACTGCATATACCTACTACCTGTTGTTCACTTCAGTGCACCCACCTACCTACGTGAGCGCACGCAGTGTCACTGTGCCTGTCAGGTACCTGTGTGTGTGTGACAGGTGCACATTGTAATATCCATCACTGCATATACCTACTACCTGTTGTTCACTTCAGTGCACCCAACTACCTATGTGAGCGCATGCAGTGTCACTCTGCCTGTCCGGTACCTGTGTGTGTGTGACAGGTGCACATTGTAATACCCATCACTGCATATACCTACTACCTGTTGTTCACTTCAGTGCACCCAACTACCTACGTGAGTGCACGCAGTGTCACTGTGCTTGTCCGGTACCTGTGTGTGTGTGACAGATACACATTTGTAATACCCATCACTGCATATACCTACCTGTTGTGTTCAGTGCACCCACCTGCCTACGTGAGTGCATGCAGTGGGATATACCACTCCGTGCATACCTGTTAACTGGCCCTGTGTGACTGCACATTGTATTACTCAAGTCAGTGCATACCTTTCACTTCATCCCCCCCGATATGGACAAAACGGACAAAACAGGTAGAGGCAGAGGTGGAGGCAAACCCAGATGAAGGCTACCCGGCAGGTCTGTGCGAGGTCGTGGTGATGTGATTTCGTGCGGCCCTGGACCAAAGTACAGTGCTCAAAAGAAGGCATGTTCCATCAACTCCAAAAATTGTAAGGACGTGGTTGACTATTTAACACAGAACACCTCATCTTCCACAGCCACCAGCGCTACTCCAAGTACCACATCCGCTACATTTGACAGTTTGCAGGAGTTATTTGGTGGGGAAATCACTGATGCACGGCCATTATTGTTACATCCAGATGAAGGCGCTAAGCAAGTTACACCACCTCATATGTCTGAGTTAGGCGACACTATGAACGTAACGTGTGAGGAGGGGGATGATGAAGTACCTGCTGTTGATGCAGTTTTGGAGGTGTCTAAGGCAAGCGAAGCTGGGCAGGATGATTATGATGATGACGATGATACGGATCCCACGTATGTTCCCCAATAGAGGAGATGAACAGGGGGACAGTTCAGAGGGCAGTAGGAGGAGACTAGTTCCTGAAAGAAGCAGGGGGAGCTCGTCGTCAGAAACAGCTGATGGCAGTGTCCAGTGCCACATATCGCCACCTACAGTATGTACAGCCAGCCAACATGCCCTCCAACATTAGCTGCTGATGCCACCATAGTGCCATCACCCCAGGGGGGCTCAGCGGTTTGGACATTTTTTAATGTGTCTGCCTCAGATCGGAGCAATGCCATCTGTTCTCTCTGCCTCCAAAAATTGAGTCGTGGAAAGGCCAACACCCACGTATAGACAAGTGCCTTACGAAGGCACATGGAGAAAAGGCACAAACTGCAATGGGAAGAGAACTTGAGCAAAAGCAGCACACAAAAGAAAATCCACCCTCCTTCTCCTCTTCCTCCTTCAGGTGCATCATCTTCAGCTGCTTTCTCCCTTGCACCTTCACAGCCACCCTTCTCTACTCCGCCTCTGACCTTGAGCAGTCCCTGCTCCTCTGCCCACAGCAGCCAGGTGTCTGTGAAGGAAATCTTTGAGTGAAAGAAGCCAGTTTCTGCCAGTCACCCCCTAGCCCGGTGCCTGACAGCTGGCTTGGTGGAACTGTTAGTTCGCCAGCTGTTAACATACCAGCTGGTGGACTCTGAGGCCTTCCAAAAATTTGTGGCCATTGGGACACCGCAGTGGAAGATGCCAGGCCGCAATTATTTCTCTAAAAAGGCGATACCCAAACTGCACCGTGAAGTTGAGAGGCAAGTGGTGTCATCTCTGACACACAGCGTTGGGTCAAGGGTCCAACTAACCACGGATGCCTGGTCTGCCAAGCACGGTCAGGGCAGGTATATTACTTACACAGCACATTGGATCAACCTGGTGACCGATGGCAAGCAGTGGAGTGGAGCAACTTGTGACACCTCCATGGCTTGCAGGCAAGCCTCCTGTCACCTCCTCTCCTCCTGCTACATCCTCTTCGCTGTCGTCATCCTCCTCCTCCTTGGCTGAGTGTCAGTTAAACTCTACTGGTGCTGCGATCGTCCTCTCCAGCTACACAGCCCCAGCTCCCCAGGGCCTATGCTGCATGCCAGGTACGATGGTGTCACGCCATCTTAGACATGTCTTGCCTCAAAGCGGAGAGTCACACTGGCGCAGCTCTCCTGGCTGCTCTTAACAGGTGGATCAGTGGCTGACCCCGCACCAGCTGGAGATCGGCAACGGGGTGTGCGACAATGGCTGCAATCTCATTTCCACTTTGAATTTGGGAAAGCTGACACATGTACCCTGCATGGCACATGTGCTGAATCTAGTCATTCAAAGATTTGTGTCAAAGTACCCAGGCTTAGAGGACGTCTTAAAGCAGGTCAGGAAGTTGTGTGGGCATTTCAGGCAGTCTTACACGGCCATGGCACACTTTGCCGAGATTCAGCGGAGAAACAAGTTGCCGGTGAGACGCCTCATTTGAGATAGCCTGACTCGCTGGAATTCGACCCTCTTTATGTTCTCTCGCCTGCTAGAACAGCAGAAAGCCGTCACCCAGTACCTCTACAATTTCAGATGTACTATCCATCTCCTCTTGCTCTTCCTCAGTGACGTCAGGCAAGCCCTCCTCCTCCCAGCCACAAACAGTACCACGGGAATGTTGAGCAGCACAAACCCCCTGCAACACCTGCTGCAGTGGTTGTTCTGCCACCGCCTCCTCCTCCAAAGAATCACCTTCCTCATCATCCGAGTCTGACTCCTCTTCCCCACATGACTCTTCCTCCCTCTCCCCCCTCTGTGCTGCCGCAGGTGTTGAGGAAACATCTGGTTCTGCTGAAAATTGCTCCCACAACTGTTCCTCCTGTAACTGTTCCTCTTCACTCTCCTCCACAGCTTGATTCACCACTCTACACACGGCACGCTCAAGGAAGTAAGCTTACGGGATCAAGTCGATGATGGTGCCTTCACTGCGACTCACCAGGTTGGTCACCTCCTCAAACGGCTGCATGAGCCTGCATGCATTTCGCATGAGTGTCCAGCCAGTTCTTGGGCCAGAACATCCCCATCTCCCCAGATTGTGTCCTTCTACTGTAATTGTAGAGGTACTGGGTGACAGCTTTCTCCTGTTCTAGCAGGCGAGAGAACATAAGGAGGGTCGAATTCCAGCGAGTCCGGCTATCGCAAATCAGGCGTCTCACCGGCAACTTGTTTCTCCGCTGAATCTCGGCAAAGTGTGCCATGGCTGTGTAAGACCGCCTGAAGTGCCCACACAACTTCCTGGCCTGCTTCAGGATGTCCTCTAAGCCTGGGTACTTTGACACAAATCTTTGAATGACTAGATTCAGCACATGTGCCATGCAGGGTACATGTGTCAACTTTCCCAAATGCAAAGCGGAAATGAGATTGCTGCCGTTGTCACACACCACGTTGCTGATCTCCAGCTGGTGCGGGGTCAGCCACTGATCCACCTGTTTGTTAAGAACAGCCAGGAGAGCTGCTCCAGTGTGAGGCAAGACATGTCTAAGATGGCGTGACACCGTCGTACCTGGCATGTAGCATAGGCCCTGGGGAGCTGGGGCTGTGTAGCTGGAGAGGAGATCGCAGCACCAGTAGAGTTGAACTGCCACTCAGCCAAGGAGGAGGAGGATGATGACAGTGAAGAGGATGTAGCAGGAGGAGAGGAGGTGGCAGGAGGCTTGCCTGCAAGCCGTGGAGGTGTCACAAGTTGCTCCACTGCACAGCCACGTACTCTCTGCTTGCCATCGGTCACCAGGTTGACCCAATAGGCTGTGTAAGTAATGTACCTGCCCTGACCGTGCTTGGCAGACTAAGCATCCATGGTCAGGTGGACCCTAGACGCAACGCTGTGTGCCAGAGATGACACCACTTGCCTCTCAACTTCACGGTAGTTTGGGTATCGCCTTTTTAGAGAAATAATTGCGGCCTGGCATCTTCCACTGCTGTGACTCAATGGCCACAAATTTACGGAAGGCCTCAGAGTCCACCAGCTGGTATGTTAACAGCTGGCGAGCTAACAGTTCTACCAAGCAGGCTGTCAGACACCGGGCAAGGGGGTGACTGGCAGAAATTGGCTTCTTCCGCTCAAAGATTTCCTTCACACAAACTCCTTTTTTGGTGGTACTTTACCCCGGCAATGTTACATAGATTTTTTCCAGAAACATCTGATAGATGTTGGAGGGGTTGTGGAGGACTAGGTACGTTAGACCATATATTTTGGTTTTGCCCTTTAATAAATAGAAGATTTGTGGAAACATGTAAGAGATCTAGCTGCTAAAGCTACACTTAAAGAGGTTCCTTTAGATCCCTGGACGTTAGTTTTACTCTTACCACTCCCTCACACCAGGGTAGCTACTCAGAAAATGATAAATATTATTTTAGTAGCAACCAGACTATCAATAGTGACCTGTTGGAAATCCACCTCCCCTCCTACGATGGAAATGGTTAGAGCTAAAATTGAGTTAGTTAGAAAGATGTATCTACTCACGGCCCTAAAAACAATACACTGACCTCATTCGAAAAAATCTGGGACTTCTGCGATATCAATGTGGTGCTGGCAGAGTCAATATCTTCACAATAATAATTGGGGTTAAATTGTTTGTGGGGGGATCTCTGTGATAGGATGGAATTTGGACTCTATATGCCCTTTATCTGTCTCTTTGTATTATGAAGTACCTGAGCCTCCCTGTTTAGTTCTGGTTCTGTAGTTAACTCCCGTTTGGAGTAGTTTTGTACTCAAAATACTGATTGCTATAGTTAAAAGGAAAAAATAAGTTAAAAAATTCTGTGTTGAGGTTGGATTATTATGTCCTGTGTACTCTATTGCAATGGTATAAGCTGGGATAGTTCCCTATTTTTGTACTTTTCTCTGTTGCATTTTTTGTAAACTTGACTGGACATATATATTTTTTTGTTTTATGATGTATGACCTTAACCTCAATAAAAAAATTTAAGTACAAAAACAAAGATTTCCTTCACAGACACCTGGCTGCTGTGGGCAGAGGAGCAGGAACCCCTCAAGGTCAGAGGCGGAGTGGAGGAGGGTGGCTGTGAAGGTGCAAGGGAGAAAGCGGCTGAAGATAATGCACCTGAAGGAGGAAGAGGAGGAGGAGGGGGTGGCTTTTCTTTTGTGTGCTGCTTTTGCTCAGGTGCTCTTCCCATTGCAGTTTGTGCCTTTTCTCCATGTGCCTTCGTAAGGCACTTGTCCCTACGTGGGTGTTGGCCTTTCCACGACTCAATTTTTGGAGGCAGAGAGAACAGATGGCATTGCTCCGATCTGAAGGAGACACATCAAAAAATTTCCAAACCGCTGCGCTGAGCCCCCCTGGGGTGATGGCACTATGGTGGCATCAGCAGGTGACGTTCAAGGGCATGTTGGCTGGCTGTGCATAGGTGGCGATACATGGCGCCGGACACTGCCACCAGCTGTTTCTGACGACGAGCTCCCCCTGCTTCTTTCAGGAACTCGTCTCCTCCTACTCCTCTCTGACTCCCCCTCTGAACTGTCCCCCTGTTCATCTCCTCTATTGGGAACATATGTGGGATCCATATCATCGTCATCATCATAATCATCCTGCCCAGCTTCGCTTGCCTCAGACACCTCCAAAACTGCACCAACAGCAGGTATTTCATCATCCCCTTCCGCACACGTTACGTCCATAGTGTCCCCTAACTCAGACATATGAGGTGGTGTAACTTGCTTAGCGCCTTCATCTGGTTGTAACAATAATGGCTGCGCATCAGTGATTTCCCCACCAAATAACTCCTGCGAACTGTCAAATGTAGCGGATGTGGCTGCGGAAGATGAGGTGTTCTATGTTAAATAGTCAACCACGTCCTGACAATCTTGGGAGTTGATGGGACATGCCTTCTTCTGAGCACTGTACTTTGGTCCAGGGCCGCACGAAATCACATCACCACGACCTCGCACAGACCTGCCGGGTGGCCTTCCTCTGGGTCTGCCTCTACCTGTGTTGTCCGTTTTGTCCATATCGGGGGGGGATGAAGTGAAAGGTATGCACTGTCTTGAGTAATACAATGTGCAGTCACACAGGTGCAGTTACCGGGAATGCACGAAGTGGTATACCCCACTGCGTGCTCTCACGTAGGTGGGTGGGTGCACTGAAGTGAACAACAGGTAGCAGTAGTAGGTATATGCAGTGGGTATTATAATGTGCACCTGTCACACACAGACAGGTACCGGTCAGGCACAGTGACACTGCGTGCGCTCATGTAGGTGGGTGGGTGCACAGTGAACAACAGGTAGGTATATCCAGTGGGTATTACAATGTACACCTGTCACACACACACAGGTAGTAGTCACTGAATGTGCTGGGCCTGGCAGTTGCACACACAGTAGGAATTGGCAAGGCTGTCTATGCAACACAAGTGTCAGTGGGACACACAGAAAAAAAATAGATCACAAGAACAAGATTAGTTCTCAAAAGAGCTGTTGTGGGGTGCTTTTTTAGCAATAAGAACCAGCAAGGAGCAAGCTAACAAGCCTACAAGAGCCTAACTAAGCTTTCCCTATGAGAGTCTGCAGCAGCTATCCCTTCACTAATTACTGCAGGGACACAAGTGAGTGAAAAGCCTGATGCTGCCTGCCTTTTATAAAGGGGGTGGGGCTCCAGGAGGGAGTGTAGCCTAATTGGCTACAATGTGCCTTCTGACTGTGATGTAGAGGGTCAAAGTTGACCCTCATGATGCACTATGGGGGCGAACCTAACTTACGGAAAAGTTTGCGAACCCCGGAAGTTCGCCGAGAACTGTTCGCCGGCAAACCATTCAGATTATCTCTAGTGAGGAGATGGTGTTTTCACAGTAACAGTAAAGGTGGATCCATGCCTTAATTTCCATAAGCAGTTCATACTAATATTTTAATTTTTGTCCTGTTTAGATTAGTGCCAAGTTACTTGGATGTTTAAAGGGATACTGTAGGGGGGTCGGGGGAAAATGAGTTGAACTTACCCAGGGCTTCTAATGGCCCCCCGCAGACATCCTGTACCCACGCAGCCACTCACCGATGCTCCGGCCCTGCCTCCGGTTCACTTCTGGAATTTCAGACTTTAAAGTCTGAAAACCACTGCGCCTGCGCAGCTGCATCCTCGCTCCCGCTGATGTCACCAGGAGTGTATTGCACAAGTCCAGTATGGTCTTTGGTCTGCACAGTATGCTCCTGGTGCCATCAGCGGGAGCGAGGACACGGCAATGCAGGCGCAGTGGTTTTCTGACTTTAAAGTCAGAAATTCCAGAAGTGAACTGGAGGCGGGGCCGGAGCATCGGTGAGTGGCTGCGTGGGCACAGGATGTCTGTGGGGGGCCATTAAAAGCCCCGGGTAACTTCAACTCATTTTTCCCCGACCCCTTTAAATCCCTTTAAAGTGGGATTGTCAGCCACAAAATCATAGACAAACAAACACAGAACATTTATATCGCATTTATCTCCTGGCGGACTCAAAGCGCCAGAGCTGCAGCCAATAGGACATGCTCTATATGCAGTAGCAGTGTTTGGGATACTTGCCTAAGGTCTCCTACTGAATAAGTGCTGGCTTACTGAACAGGCAGAGCCATGATTTAAACCCAGGTGTCAGAGGCAGAGCCATTAACCATTACACTATCCAGCCACCGCTGGATATCAATTTCAAATCAAATCAAATTCCATTTACCCGCTGCTCTGTATTTAATATGCAGCCTGCAACCTTACGCTAGCACTCCAATCTATTCAGAAATGTTTTTGCTGTAATAAATCTTCTCTCAATTAGCCCGGCTCTATTTTTACCAAAACAAGCTAGAGATGACAGTGCAGTTAGTAGGAGAAAAAAAGTAAGGGAGGAAATTACATCAGGATTGGCGTCAGTCAGAGGGAATCAAGATGGCAAATGCCAGCAGGAACAGAATTCTCTTTACTCACAATACAATCTGTTATGTAAGTAGAACAAGTACTTATCTACTTATATTTGTGTTTTTTCCCTGGGATAATATGGCTGTCCCTGCTGTTTCAAGCTTCATGTTAGTGTCAATTTTATGATGATTATGTTCGGGTTGGAGACAGGGTTGCTATTAGTTTAAGGTTAGCCTAAGGGAATGGCGGTTATATCTAGGATATCGTGATTTAGGAGTATCTAGATAAGTATAAGGCAGAGGTAAGAGAGGGAGAGGGAGTGTTATGCATAGGCTAGTCCAGAGTTTGCTAGACCTGTTCTTAAAGCAGGAGGGACAGCCATATTATGCCAGGAAAAAAATACATTTTATACAGTAAATGAAGAGAATTCTGTTCTTGGCCGTCTCCAATTTTTTTTCCCCGCAGTCTGAAGCTAAATCCTGGTGTAATTTCTACTCTTAGTTTGCCTCAAATCTGCTGTGTCATTATGGCTTGGATTCTAACCACGTGTGAGCACAGGATCAGATTTCAGCCAAGCCTGTCAAGCTGCAGTGTGCTCAGCCCAATCAGAGAGGAGCAGGAATGTGGGAGGGGAGATGACAAGCTTCCCCCCTCTCTGTCTTTGGCATTGGCTAGAGAATACAGCTTGGTATACTGAGATAAGATAATTACAGGAGAGACATTCCTGAATAGATTGGAGAGCTTGCATTGCAGAGTGAGATTTCTGGCATAATTATAAACACAGTGCAGGGTTTTAAATGGGATTTGATTTTGTAGCAGACAATCCCGCTTTAAGCAAATCTGAAGGGAAAACAAACTTATGAGACAATTAACTGTATGTGTAGTACTTAGAATAAATAGAACATTAGTAGCAAAGAAAAGAGTCTAATAATTTATAGTCTCAATTTTAGTTTTTATTTTCAGTTATATAGCTTAAATTTATAACATAACATCAGATTGTCACAGCTGCAGTTTAGAACCCACACTCTGTCATTTAATCTGTAAAACAAAACAAAATTAAAGTGAAGGAAGGAAGGGAAAAAAAGTGCCTCTAGGGGGTACTTACCTCGGGAGGGGGATGTTTCTGGATCCTAATGATGCTTCAAACTTAAAGGTTTGGATGCAAGATGTCCTTTTGTGTGGAAGTCCAAGAAAGTTCCTTTGTTTCAGAATTCGGGGAAGCTAGCTGTGGGTTATCTTTGCTAGCTTCAATCCATATGTGGTGTTCAAAAAAAATTGCTGAAATTGCTGTGGTTATTTTATCTACACCTGCACTGAGGGCAGAGATCAGAGCCAGCCCTTGGCCTGAGGTTTGGGTGTTATTTTATATTTGGCAGGAATCTTAAGTCAAAAATATATGACATTTCTATATATCAGACCATGTTCATCACACACAAATAATAATAGCAGGTTCACAATCCCCAAAGAATATAGATCACATTGATAGCAGACATGAATATTGTAGGACATTACATTACTGAGAAGTTTAATAACCCGGTTGCTGGGGTATGCCAGCTTCATAAATTAAATATGAGGATACTCAGCGGGACTTTACCAATCAAATAATATACTTTTTATACCTATCATATGATCATTATCTCGTAAAAAGGCAAAAATCATACAATATAGTTATTTTAAATATGGCCACAGTGGTGCCTCTCTGTACGGCCTCCTGCTGGGTTGGCGGCTGTGCTCAGGCTTCCTCTACCATGAAAGGGGACCATTTGGTCCTACCATTTGGTCCTGTCGCTGAGTTCACACTTAGCTGCCAGTGGTCTGCTAAAGTGAAGATTCTTTTGTTCCCGGTAATTCAAGAAAAAATATTGCCTTCCCAGGATAACAGCTGCAGCCACATGGTTTCCTGAATATAATCTGTTATCTGCTGTAATAGCCAGACCCCAGCCCCTTTGGCCCCCACACATGAAATCTGAATTGGAATTGTAAAAAAACAATCAGGAAACCGATTGATTGCATTTCTTCACGGTGCATCCATGACAATAAGTACTCCTTAGGGTCACTTTTTGCCTTACAGGTTTACTTTAATGACCCTATGAACTTTCTTGCATTAAAACCGTTTCTCAAGCTGTGGGGTGTCCACGGAAAAGCAGGCGGAGGTTTCCAAAAGCTTCCACAGACTTTAGACACATGGCCGTGACTGTATTCCCAAAGAGAGGGGTGGAGCAACCAGGTAAGTATTTAATGCTGACAACCCCCTGAACATGCAGAATTAAGACAGAGCCTGTAATGACTCCCATTAATTGGGAGTACTCTTTAATGCATTGTCACACCTGACATCCAGTGGCCTATGCGGACATTATCTTTTCAGCACAAAGCTCTTCTTCGCAGCTGAATCAGCAGTGTTCTGGAGATGTTTTTATGGGGGTTATTGAGGATTAGGAGGGTTCTCTGGGGTAGTGGTAGGCACTGGAGGCTTGTGCTAGGTTTAGTTTGGGAGATAAATGTGATTTACATCAGGTGGGGAGTTAAACCAAGTTTAGAGGTAGTTTTTTTGCACTGGGGGAATTTACCCGTAATTGGGATGTCAGTGCCAAAATTAAGTGGAAAGAATGCGTACGGGAGCTCTTATTTTACATCCCAAGACATATACATAGCATAAAGAGATACATAAATGATATATTCCCTACTCATCAGACATTTTATTTACTGCATATTGCGACTTGACAGCTTATTTTTCTTAATAATGTTCTTTGATAAATGGACATTATGCTAGCAGGCGTTTTGTTTTCACCTGAGACTTTTCAAACAGTCTCACAAGTACAAGAAGTACATTGGTGAACTTTTCAGACTCGAGCCGTCTTTTCTTCTCAAGACACAATGAAGTATAAAAATAAATTGATGACTCACAAGGCTGCCCCTTTCTGCATTCAAAAGAGACATGGAACACTGGCAGTGAGGGCTTGAAATGGCAGTGTTTGATGTAAAGCCTCCTCTCCCATCTTTAATAAGGGCATGTATTTATTGGGGTCTGCAGAAGAGAAGGTCTTTGTCCAACACATAGCAATTTGACTTTTTGGCATTTCAAAGATTACTCGACATTATTAAAGGGTAATTCAATAGATTTTAGAGGTAGCTGAAACACAAAAAGCAATTATTTGCTTATTTGGATGTTTAGACATTCGATTTCAGACACATATACTGTAAAATGCAGTATTGTAATTATTAATTAAGGAACAATGATTTCGTGTGCATGGAAAACGGGCGCCAGGAAAAAAGGGCCTGGTTGGATAACAAAAAGGCGCCGATGGATAACGAAATCTCGATAACAATAAACATTGTAAACTAAATTGGTTAACGATAAATACCATTTTAAAACAGACGGGAGTTGATAATGAAAATATATTAATGTGAAAATCGTTAATAATTCAACAATACATCTTAACTCAACCCTACTCTCACACAGAACACTCCCCTGGTGGTGCCTAAACCTAACCACTCCCCTGGTGGAGCCTAACCCGAACCACCCCTCCGGTGGTGCCTAATCCTAACCACTCCTCCGGTGGTGTCTAACCATAATGACCCCCCCTGGTGGTGCCTAACCCTAGCCACACACCCCGGTGTTGCCTAACCCTAACCACTCCCCCTGCAGAAACACCCTTTTACACATAGAAATGATAACATCTTTGATAACTTAAAATCTGTACATACAAACAAAATAATATGACTAAAACTATAATGTTGCAAGCTTCTAAAATGATAGCATTCTTCAAAAACTTTAATGTTCTAATGTTGTTAACAGTATTTATCGGGCGGCCTTTTTTCTGTTTTTTTCGTCGTATTAACCATAATTGCATTAGAGTCTATGGCGGCGCCCTTTTCTTCCTAGCCGCTGGTGCCCTTTTTTCTTGCTAACAACATTTCATAAAGTGATAAGCCACCTGTGTTGAAATAAAATTGCTATGAGATATCAGTGTTACACAAATTATTTTGTAATGTAATATTAATAAAAGCATCTTTCAATTTCAATTTGTTGCAGCCTACTGTGAATGTCTTAAAAGCCCCTTAACATGCACCTGGGATAAATAGTAGTTAGCTATTGTATTTACCTGTGTCTTCCTCCAGTTCCATGCAGGAAAAGGGCTCCCTTGCTGTCCTCCCGGGCTTCTCTGTTGTCCCGTGTTCAGCTTCTAAAATGTTGCGGTCACCATCCAATACCAGGAGCTTCCGTTCCTGTGCAGTAGTACCGCCATAGTACTAAGCAGGCACAGAAAGTCTCGGGTATGGGAGCACGACAGGGGGCATGCATGTAGCTGAGCCCCACATACAGTACATGGACAATGACTGGCAAGATTTCAGATACAGACAATGGAGATGCCCAGGAGGACGACGAGGGTGCCCATGGCCTGAATGGTGTTGGAAGAAGCCACAGGTAAGTATAAATGCTGCACTACTATTCATCTCAGATGCACTTAAAGTGAACCTCCGGACTAAAAATCTACTCAGCAGAACTGAAAAGGCTTGGTTTTTCTTTAACCGTTTCACAGCATCAGAACTTTGTTTTTCTTACGAAAGCATCATTTTTAGCTGCATTTTTAGCTAAGCTCCACCCATCAAAGAAAACTGCCCGGGCTTTTTTCGCGGATGTTGTGCAAAGCATGATGGGATTTCCTATGTTATTCATGTTGCCTAGCAACTGGGAGGGGTGATCAGGACACAGGACAGTTGGAACTGTGTCTAATGCTCCGTCACCTCCTTTCAACCAAAAAGATGGCTGCCCTCATGAAATCAAACATTTGCCTGTTTTTTTAAAACAGGGTGGGTAAGAGATTATATTACCGATCTATTTTAATTAACATAACTATTGTAACTTAATGACAGTGTGTTTGTTTAGGCTGAAGTTCCTCTTTAAAGCTCAAATGGCATTTTTTCCAACCAAAGTGCATTTGGGTATATTATGTATGTATGGAGTTCTCAGTAACACCCCAATGACTCTCTTCTCCCTGCTATGAGTGCCTAATTACTCATACAAGAAGCTTTGCAACTCTGGAGAAATCACCTGAAGTTAAAGAGGAACTCCAGTGAAAAGAATATAATTAAAAAGTGCTTCATTTTTACAATAATTATGTATAAATGGTTTAGTCAGTGTTTGCCCATTGTAAAAGCTTTCCTCTCCCTGATTTACATTCTGACATTTATCACATGGTGACATTTTTACTGCTGGCAGATTATGTCAGTGGAAGGAGATGCTGCTTGCTTTTTTTTTGGCAGTTGGAAACAGCTGTAAACAGCTGTTATTTCCCACAATGCAACAAGGCTCCCACAGTGTGATGTCAGAACCATGGTTCTGACATCACACTGTGGGAGGGGTTTTACCACAATATCAGCCGTACAGAGCCCCCTGATGATCAGTTTGTAAAAAGAAAAAGATTTTTCATGGGAAAGGGGGTATCCGCTACTGAATGGGATGAAGTTCAATTCTTGGTTATGGTTTCTCTTTAACTATTTGACATTCCTGGACGTGAAACTCACGTCCAGGAAGCCATGTGCGCTCCTGCGCGTCCACGCGGCCGATCGCGCGCGTGCACGCGCGCTCCCGGCCGGCGGTTTGTTAGCCAGTGAATCAGTGAATCGGGCAACGGTGCCCGATCACTGATTCCTCTCCCCCGCAGAAAAAGCGACAGCTTCTCTCGGAAGCTACGCTTTTTCTGCTTCCTATGTCGCTCTAAGCGTACGTGGTACGCTTAGAGTGACGTCACTGTAAACAACTCATGGCTGCCATCTTGTGGCCAAAAAGTAAACTACATCTAAATGTTAAATAAAAATAAAAATACACATATATTTACAAAAAAAATACAATTTCAATCCCACCCTCCCAAAAATACCCACATAAAATGTTTAATTAAAAAAAACAAAAAAACATGACAATAATAAAAAAAAAAAAACACAAATATTTACCTAAGGGTCTAAACTTTTTAAATAGCTATGTAAAGATGAAATATTTCTTTTTTTTATTTTTTATTATAAGCTTGTAAATAGTGATGAATGCAAAACGGAAAAAATGCACTTTTATTTCCAAATAAAATATTGTCGCCATACATTGTGATAGGGACATAATTTAAATGGTGTAATAACCAGGACAAATGGGCATATACAATACGTGGGTTTTAATTATGGAGGCATGTATTATTTTAAAACTATAATTGCCGAAAAGTGAGAAATAATGATTTGTTTCCGTTTTTTTCTTATTCTTCCTTTTAAAATGCATTTACAGTAAAGTGGCTCTTAGTAAAATGTACCCCCCAAAGAAAGCCTAATTGGTGGCGGAAAAAACAAGATATAGATCAGTTCATTGTGATAAGTAGTAATAAAGTTATAGGCTAATGAATGGGAGGTGAACATTGTTCGGATGCATGAAGCGAAAAACGACTGAATGCGAACTGGTTAACCTCCTTGGCGGTTTCGAGGAGCTCAGCTCGTCTATGTACGCCAAGGAGGATTGCTCAGCTCCTGGGGGGTCTTTTTACTTACTCTACCAGCCAATCCGCCGCGATGCACTGCTAAAGGGGCTGCCCCCCCCCGAAACGCCTAGCGCAGCCTGGCGAATCACCACCAGGCTGCGCAATGGGAAGAATCGGAGCGCCCCATGACCTCATGACGTCGATGACGTCATGTCCGATCATCACCATGGCGATGGGAGACGCGACGATACGAAGTCATGGTTCTCGCGGGATCGCGGACGTGCAAGTATGGCCGGCGGGGATCGGGTGGGTGGATGCGGACGCGTAGGGCATGGCGTACTGTTGTAGCTAGCACTTCGCTAGCTACAGCATGCGGAAAAAAAGATATTTAACAAAATGGGTAATGCGTACTTATGTACGCATTACCCAGAACGCCAGGGATGTTAAGTAATCATCTGCTGTATTAGCTCTTCACCAATGTTATGCTGTTATGGTCACTATGCTATGCTGGTAATAATATGTGTTTTGAATAATTGTAATAGAAAACAAAAGTTTGCTTTCTTAAAACAAAGTATTTGCGATAATTCAGGTTGGAGTGAGCTCGAGATGTCTCCCATTGTATCACTGCTGAAATATGCAAATCAACCATTGTTGCCCTTGCATCCAACCGAAGCCTCCCACCTGAATGCTAATTTATGTAATTCCTGCTAGATTTGGTACAGCAGGCAAAGGGTGTATGACAGTACACCTGATTGGCTGACTGGCATCTGCTGGCCAGATAGAGGCAGGATATTGCTCTAGCTGGAAGTTAGCAATTGTGTTCGTTGCAGTTGGCATTCAGTTTAGAGGTGGTGGGGTGAGTTCCCTGGAGGTGAGAGGTCCAGGGCTTGCCCACACTTCCATCTAGGTGTCGCATGGTGGTTTGGGGGCCCCAGTGAGTGAGAGAGACCTGGGGCCCCTGGGCTGTCATGTGGACCAGTGTTTGTGAACACCCAGAGGTGCAGACTAACCAGCAAGCTCATGGTGAACCAGAACTCATTGGATTGTATAAGGGGCTACAATGGTCCACAAAGCACCCTTACTAAAATGCTATGGAAAACAAAAGTTTGCTTTCTTAAAACCGCATGTATTTGCGATAATTCAGGATGGAGTTATTATTGTAACAGACAGTTCCCCTCCCTCTGTTTACAACCTCTGACTGTCCTTGGCAGATTTTGCTGTACCATATCAGTTGTTTACTATAGACTTCTTGAGGGGTACAAATGTAAAACACAGGGACCTATAGCTATGCCACAGTGGCCAAAAGTACAGTTGAATTGGGCGTGAGACGCTTCCTGTTTAATAGGGCGCCTTCTATAATAGTGGGTGCAGGGGCAACTAGCTATGTGAACTGCAGCTATAAATAGTGGGGCGGGGTTAAGGTTAGGGACCCACCAGTGGAGGGTTAAGGTTAGGTGCCAGGGGGGATTAGGTTTAGGTACCACCAGTGGAGGGTTCTGTGTGAGAGTAGGGAGAGGTTAGCTCATAGCAAATATTGGTAAATATTACCAATATTTTACTATATGAATGAAGTAGTAGAAGATTGGTAAAATTATCGATATTCTACTACCGCTATCATGCGCCCTTTTACGTGTATGCCAAAAAATATGGTAGGTGACACTTTACTGAGCATCTGGGATTTATTTTATTTTTTTACACTTTTGAGAAATTATCTTTGCTTTACAAAATATGTTATTGTGAGTTCATAACATTTTTGTTTTGACCAGGGGTCTAGTCCTAGGAAAAGAAGCGAGTGGACTCACTTCGAAAACATGCCAAAAATGGGCGTGGTCAAGCATAACGTGGGCATGGTAATGAGTGGGGCCAAATATACATGACCTTAGCAGTGATGTAAAAGGTCTGCCGGGGAAGTTTGAGCTCTGCCGTAGTGTATCCCCCAAAAATAGATGTAATCTGACAGCATTTCACCAAAAAGACACGTAATCTGGTAGACGTTCCTCCAAAATACAGAGAATATGGCAGTGGTTCCCCCAAAATAGACAATGTGGCAGTAAACATAATCTGGAAGCAGTTCGCCAAAATACGCGAAATCTATCAGCAGCCGTTCCCCTAACACACACATAATCTGGCAGCGGTTCCCCAAAATACACGAAACCTGACAGTGGATCACCCAAAATACACGCAACACCAAAAATACATGTAATCTGGCAGCAGTGGTCCCCCAAACATACACAATCTAGCAGCAGTTCCCCAAAATACGCGAAATCTGACAGCAGCCGTTCCCCTAACATACACATAATCTGGCAGCAGTTCCCCAAAATACACTTAATTTGTTAACAGCGGTTCCCCGAAAATGCAGATAATCTGACAGCAATTCCCCCAAAATAGGCCCAAAATAGGTACCCCCAGCATAGGTAGCCAGGTCTACAGGTGTCCCCAGTATAAGAAGCCATGAGTATAGTTGTCCCCAGAATAGGTAGCCAGGTGTATAATGTCCCCAGAATAGGTAGCCAGGTGTATAGATGTCCACAGAATAGGTGGCCAGGTGTATATGTTCCATAAGTAGCCAGGTGTGTAGTAGTCCCCAGTATATGTAGCTAGGTGTATAGCTGTCCCCAGTATATGTAGCCAGGGGGTATAAGTGCACAGTATATATAGGCAGGGGTATACAGTGGCTTGCAAAATTATTCGGCCCCCTTGAAGTTTTCCACATTTGGTCATATCACTGCCACAAACATGAATCAATTTTATTGGCATTCCACGTAAAAGACCAATACAAAGTAGTGTACACGTGAGATGTGTAATGAAAATCATACATGATTCCAAAAATGTTTTACAAATCAATAACTGCAAAGTGGGGTGTGCGTAATTATTCAGCCCCCTGAGTCAATACTTTGTAGAACCACCTTTTTGCTGCAATTACAGCTGCCAGTCTTTTAGGGTATGTCTCTACCAGCTTTGCACATCTAGAGACTGAAATCCTTGCCAATTCTTCTTTGCAAAACAGCTCCAGCTCAGTCAGATTAAATGGACAGTGTTTGTGATTTATGTGCGTTTTCAGATCTTGCCACATATTCTTGATTGGATTTAGATCTGGACTTTGACTGGGCCATTCTAACACATGGATATGTTTTGTTTTAAACCATTCCATTGTTGCCCTGGCTTTAAGTTTAGGGATGTTGTGCTGCTGGAAGGTGAACCTCTGCCCCAGTCTCACGTCTTTTGCAGACTCCAAGAGGTTTTCTTCCAAGATTGCCCTGTATTTGGCTCCATCCATCTTCCCATCAACTCTGACCAGCTTCCCTGTCCCTGCTGAAGACAAGCACCCCCAGAGCATGATGCTGCCACCACCATATTTAACAGTGGGGAGGGTGTGTTCTGAGTCATGTGCAGAGTTAGTTTCCCACCACACATAGCGTTTGGCATTTTGGCCAAAAAGTTCAATTTTGGTCTTATCTGACCAGAGCACCTTCTTCCACATGTTTGCTGTGTCCCCCACATGGCTTGTGGCAAACTGCAAACGGGACTTCTTATGCTTTTCTGTTAACAATGGCTTTCTTCTTGCCACTATTCCATAAGGGCCAACTTTGTGCAGTGCGCGACTAATAGTTGTCCTATGGACAGATTCCCCCACCTGAGCTGTAGATCTCTGCAGCTCGTCCAGAGTCACCAATCACCATGGGCCTCTTGACTGCATTTCTGATCAGTGCTCTCCTTGTTCGGCCTATGAGTTTAGGTGGACGGCCTTGTCTTGGTAGGTTTACAGTTGTGCCATACTCCTTCCATTTCTGAATGATCGCTTGAACAGTGCTTTGTACGATGTTCAAGGCTTTGGAAATCTTTTTGTAGCCTAAGCCTGCTTTAAATTTCTCAATAACTTTATCCCTGACCTGTCTGGTGTGTTCTTTGGACTTCATGGTGTTGTTCCTCCCAATATTCTCTTAGACAACCTCTGAGGCCGTCACAGAGCAGCTGTATTTGTACTGACATTAGATTACACACAGGTGCACTCTATTAAGTCATTAGCACTCATCAGGCAATGTCTATGGGCAACTGACTGCACTCAGACCAAAGGGGGCTGAATAATTACGCACACCCCACTTTGCAGTTATTGATTTGTTAAAAACTTTGGGAATCATGTATGGTTTTCATTCTGTCGATAGGACATCTATTAGGCGTTCACTGCACAAAGTTGGCATTTATGGAAGAGTGGCAAGATAAAAGCCATTGTTAACAGAAAAGCATAAGAAGTCCCGTTTGTAGTTTGCCACAAGCCACGTGGGGGACACAGCAAACATGTGGAAGAAGGTGCTCTGGTCAGATGAGACCAAAATGGAACTTTTTGGCCAAAATGCAAAGCACTACGTGTGGCAGAAAACTAACACTTCACAGTACTCTGAACACACCATTCCCACTGTCAAATATGGTGGTGGCAGCATCATGCTCTGGGGTGCTTCTCTTCAGCAGGGACAGGGAAGCTGGTCAGAGTTGATGGGAAGATGGATGGAGCCAAATACAGGGCAATCTTGGAAGAAAACTTCTTGGAGTCTGCAAAAGACTTGAGACTGGGGCGGAGGTTCACCTTCCAGCAAGACAACGACCCTAAACATAAAGCCAGGGCAACAATGGAATGGTTTAAAACAAAACATATCCATGTGTTAGAATGGCCCAGTCAAAGTTCAGATCTATATCCAATCAAGAATCTGTGGCAAGATCTGAAAACTGCTGTTCACAAACGCTATCCATCTAATCTGACTGAGCTGGAGCTGTTTGCAAAGAAGAATGGGCAAGGGTTTTAGTCTCTAGATGTGCAAAGCTGGTAGAGACATACCCTAAAAGGTAATTACCTTTTATTATTTTATTTTATTTTTAATTATTAATTACCCTGTAATTGCAGCAAAAGGTGGTTCTACAAAGTATTGACTCAGGGGGCTGAATAATTACGCACACCCCACTTTGCAGTTATTGATTTGTAAAAAAATGTTTGGAATCATGTATGATTTTCGTTCCACTTCTCACATGTACATCACTTTGTATTGGTCTTTCACTGGGAATTCCAATAAAATTGATTCATGTTTGTGGCTGTAATGTACAAAATGTGGAAAACTTCAAGGGGGCCAAATACTTTTGCAAGCCACTATGTGCCCAGTATATGTAGTCAGGGGTATATGTGCCCAGTATATGTAGCCAGGGGGATATGTCCCCAGTATATGTAGCCAGGGGTATATGTCTCCAGTATATGTAGCCAGGGGTATATGTGCCCAGTATATATAGCCAGGGGGATATGTGCCCAGTATATGTAGTCAGGGGTATATGTGCCCAGTATATATAGCCAGGGGGATATGTGCCCAGTATATTTAGGCAGCGGTATATGTCCCCAGGTAGCCAGGTGTGTCCCCCCAGCAGGAGGAGAGCAGCGCAGAGAAAGAGAGCTCTGGGGACAGCGGGGAAGGGCGGATGTCAGCCCCCCCCCTTCCCTCACCTAGGTGCTCTCCTTTCTGGCTCTCCCCTTCAGTATTTTTAAAGTTCGGCGGCTAAAGTGGGCGGAGACTTACCGCCGTGCTTCCAGCCGCAACTGGTCTAGACTAGCCGCACACAGAGCAGAGCGTCCCTTGCGAATTGCGGCTGGAAGCACGGCGGTAAGTCTCCGCCCACTTTAGCCGCCAAACTTTAAAAATACTGGAGGGGAGAGCCAGAAAGGAGAGCACCTAGGTGAGGCAAGGGGGGGGGGGGGGGCTGACGTCTGCCCTTCCCCGCTGTCCCCAGAGCTCTCTTTCTCTGCGCTGCTCCCCTCCACACAAGAAAAAGTAAGTGGACACGGTCCACCCGTGTTCACGCAGGACTCGACCCCTGGTTTTGACCTATTGTGGTCTAATGTTGTTTAGGAGTAAGTCCATTGCTTGCTCTATTTTAGTACTTTTTAAATATTTTATGATCCTTGGCACCTCCTACATGAATTTAAAGACAAGTTGCAGTCTTGGAGTGAGCCTTCGCTTTTTGTGTTTTGCATTTTTTAATCTATGGAAACTACAGGTAAGTCCTCTGATAGTGAGAGCACTGGAGTCCACCTGCACTGCCTTTTTGGTGTTGCATGTGGAGTGTAAAATCGATACACCACTGTCTACTGTACAAATACGCTTTATTTAACATCGCTAATACAAAACCCCCCACAACCCATTAAAAAGCAGATCTGCAGTGTTCCTCCTAAGCTGACTAACAGCCGGCTGTGTCACTCATTCAAAACCCACTGCACCACCGCGTACACACGAGGAAGTCCTATTACTCCCGGGAGTAGCACACACAAAAGCCGTTTGTCTAGCAGTTCACATTAGTACTCCAGGGTTGCAAAGGTCCCTTCTGTGGTAGCAGTATGTTGCAATGTCACACATGGGAACAACATCTCTCCCGCTGGCAGGTTATGTCAGGGGCTTGTTAGTGAACGCTTGTGGTTATAGGGCATCAGAGTTAGATCATGCAAAGCAATCTGTAAAGGTTTTTCCACTGATGGCTCTCACCACCCTGTCATTCGCAAGGCTCCCTCAGCCGGTCTGATTCACAGTCCTTTGGTGTGCATGCCGTCCTTGCTCCTTCCACTCTGCGCTACCCCAGCCTCAACCTCTCACAGGCCTGCCGCTCGATGTACGCGCTCCCAGCGTGTATCAACCACAGCCGTCGGGGAACTGGAAGTGACGTCACTGCTCTGCTCTGCTCATCACTAGTATCGGCCGCCCACCGGCCTTCGTCAGATGATAGTGGGCGGCTGTTCCAACCTTCCTTAAGACGATCTTGGCACTCCTTCTCATATGCATACTCCTCCCCCCTGCTGTCTTAAAGCAACATGTGTCTTGTTCATAGGGCCATCATGATCCAAGTCATTACGTCGTCATGTGGGGCAATTCCAGTATATTCTGTTACATCTTATATCACCTTGACAGCAGCTTTAATCAGAATGGAAACTTTATAAGGCACACAAACAGCATCACATTATTGTTCATTCTTGCAGACAACATGCAGACCATTCACCTACATCCGCTGCCTAGACTATGCTTATTGTTAAATGCCTACTAAACGCGTTCAAAACGCATATACTCTATAAGCTTCCCTATCCTACATTTAGATTTTGGGTTTTGAATGAGTGACACAGCCGGCTGTTAGTCAGCTTAGGAGGAACACTGCAGATCGGCTTTTTAATGGGTTGTGGGGGGGGGTTGTATTAGTGATGTTAAATAAAGCGTATTTGTACAGTAGACAGTGGTGTATCGATTTTGCTCTTTAGGATTACATATTCCCCACTGGCTCCCAGTTCAGGGTGCACAAAACACACAATTTGGGCGCAGGATATTGTTAGAATAGACTTGAAGCATGTGGAGTGTAGAGATGACTCGAACCTGCGATTTTCAGTTCGCGAACATCAAACGCAAACTTCCGCAAAAGTTCGGTTTGCGCGATCTTTCGTGAAACGCAATAGACTTCAATGGGAATGCGAACTTTAAAAACTAGAAACATTTATGCTGGCCACAAAAGTGATGGAAAAGATGTTTCAATGGGGTCTAACACCTGGAGGGGTCATGGATGAGTGGGATAGATGCCAAAAGTCCCAGGGAAAAATCTGAATTTGCAGCGTTTTAAGGGCAGTAATCAGATTGCATGCTACATTGGAGGCCTAAAGTGCTTTAAAACATCTTGCATGCGTATACATCAATCAGGGAGTGTAATTAGAGTACTGCTTCACACTGACACACCAAACTCACTGTGCAACGCACCGCAAACAGCTGTTTGTGTAGTGCCGGCCATGCTGGACTGGTGCGCACTATGGCGAGAGTGCAGGCCGTGGCGGTTTTCAAGCCCATATGGTCGCCGGATGTGGTAGCTCAATGATAGAACAACAGTGACTGTCCAGCTGATCAAATTTGGTCTGTCCGCAATGAAGCAACAACCTTATTATCTTGGGTGTGTGCCCCCCCCCCCCTCAAGACACTCATATAGCCGGCGGTTATTGCTTCATTGTGATTCGCAAGCCCCTTCAGCATGGCAAGGTAATGATCACGAAGGGGAATTGGCACATGTACATGCCTTTTGTTTTGCTGTTGCAGTTGCAGTGCAGCCAGACAAATTAGGCAGGCATGTACATGCAGTAGAAAAAAGTATTATAAAGTAAAATTTCAGGAATCTACCCGGAGTCCTGGTGGTAGTGGAGAAGGCAGTCAAGTGGCCTGTAGGCAGAGATGCTGCCTGTGTGGGGAGCGACTTAGTCTTGGGGCAGGCAGTAGCCTTCCGGAATCCATGCCTCATTTATTTTGATAAAGGTGAGGTACTGAACACTTTTGTGACTTAGGCGCGACTTCTCTTCTCAGTGACAATGCCTCCAGCTGCGCTGAAGGTCCTTTCTGACAGGACGCTTGAGGCAGGGCAAGAAAGAAGTTGTATGGCAAATTGGGACAGCTCTGGCCACAGGTCAAGCCTGCGCACCCAGTAGTCCAAGGGTGCATCGCTGCTCACAGTGTCTACATCCACACTTAAGGCCAGGTAGTCAGCTACCTGCCGGTCCAGGCATTGGTGGAGGGTGGATCTGAGATGTTGGACTAAGGTAGGTGGGTGCACTGAACAACAGGTAGGTATATGCAGTGATGGTTATTACAAATGTGCACCTGTCACACACACGTACCGTGAACAGGTACAGTGACTGGTGGTATTAAATAGCACACTGCGTGCGCTCACGTGGGTAGGTGGATGCACTGAACAACAGGTAGGTATATGCAGTGCTGCTGGGTATTACAAATGTGCAGCTGTCACACACACACGTACCGTGAACAGGTACAGTGACTGGTGGTATTAAATATCACACTGTGTGCGCTAACGTAGGTAGGTAGGTGGGTGCACTGAACAAAAAAGGTAGGTATATGCAGTGATGGGTATTACAAATGTGCACCTGTCACACAAACACACATGTACTGAACAGGCACAGTGACACTGTGTGCGCTCACGTAGGTAGGTGGGTGCACTGTGAACAACAGGTAGTTATATGCAGTGATGTGTGTGACAGGTGCAGATTTGTAATACCCAGGTAGTCACTGAATGTGCTAGGCCTGGCAGTGGCACAGTAGGAATTATACCACCAAGGGGCCAAAGACCAGCTGCGACTCACTGACAGTGCTGTATATAATGCAAGTGGGCCACACACACAAAAAAAAAAATAGATCACAAGAACAAGATTAGCTCTCAAAAGAGCTGTTGAGGGGTGCTTTTTTTTAGCAATAAGAATCAGCAAGGAACAAGTTAACAAGCCTACAAGAGCCTAGCTAAGCTTACCCTATGTGAGTCTGCAGCAGCTCTCCCTTCTCTAATTACTGCAGGCACAAGAGTGAGTCCAATGCCTGACGCTGCCTGCCTTTTATAAGGTGTGGAGTGGCTCCAGGAGGGAGTGTAGCCTTACTGGCTACAATGTGCCTGCTGACTGTGATGTACAGGGTTAAAGTTGACCCTAATGATGTAGTATAGGATGCGGGTCGAACCGCCATAAACCAAAGTTCACGCGAATAAGTTCGCGTGCAAACCGTTCGGGCCATCTCTAGCAGAGTGGGGGTCCTGGACGGAGGCAATGCCTCGGGCCCCTGCTTCTCATGTGCCCTTGTGATTTTACCTTCTACAGGAGTCATTAGCTCAGAAGCCCAGGAAGTGGTAGATTCAAAGTCCTCCCCTGTCCTCCCCATATGCCATTGCACCATGGACCTGCCCATCTTACTCCCACACACTTGCACGCACAGTGAAAAACATAGCTTTTATTTTCAGTGATTTCCAGCTTATATTTGGGAGTAGCAAGCAATGTCTTACAGAGTGGTTATAGTTCTTCTTGTTTGTTTTTTGTTTACAGCATCAATTTCTAGCAGATTTGATCAAATGATTGAAGTTGCCTGATATCAATGCAAAAAGTTGATGAGTGTACGGCCACCTTCAGTGTTAACCTGCCTGGCGTTCTGATTCCCGGGGGGCGATCCCTCCCACCTCTCCGATCGCCGCCAGCACAAAGACCTGTCCGGAAATCCCGTTCTGAACGGGATTCCCCTCAGGGCTTCCCCCGTCGCCATGGCGGCGTACGTCGTGACGTCACAGGGAGTCCCGATCCACCCCTGATTGCTGCCTGGCACTGATTGGCCAGGCAGCGCACGAGGTCTCAGGAGGGGGGCTCTGTATCATGGCGGGTAGCGGCAGATCGGCGGTGAATGGCGGCGATCGGGTAGGACACGCAGCAAGCAAAGTGCTTACTGCGTGTTTTAAAAAAAAAATTATTCAAATAGGCCCAGCGGGGCCTGAGCGGTGACCTCCGGCGTCTCTGGACTAGCTCAGCTCGTCCAGAACGCCAGGGAGGTTAAAGGACATCACAGGTGACACGTGACATGATGAGGTAGACATGTGTATGTACAGTGCCAAGCACACAAATAACTATGCAGTGTTCCTTTTTATACTTTCTCTGCCTGAAAGAATAAAAAAATCAGATATGCAACTGACAGTTTTTGTCTAGGCCGGGACCGGGTCGGACTATACCATAACCCTCACTGATAAGGAATTGCAGCCATAAAACACTTCCCTGGCCGTGAATGGCTTCTGAGAGCAGTAAAGAGATAAAAAGAATCAATCGTTCATAGATTTTAGCTCTGGCATACTTCAATGCAAGTGTCATTAAAAAGAGGCAACGAAACAGTAAAAACTTAAAAAGTAGATTTAAATATAAAATAAAACTGTGGGACAACTAAAAAGGTAATTTTTGGAAGGAAGAGAATAGATACAATTGTTTATATCTCATTAGTTTATTTTCACCTCGAATGTCCTTTAACCATTTTTGCCTTTTGGACGTAGCTGCTACGTCCAAAAGGCTGCTCTAGATCTGCTGCATGCTCCTGTGCGGCCACCTGTTAGCCCGGAGGTCTATGAATGGGAACACAGTTCCCATTCATTGATCTAAGTCCTCATTAGAAAGGCAGGTGGCTTCTTTTAGAAGCCATGATCTTTCTGAAGGAGAAAAAAAGTTTCCCGTCCTCCATTCACATCCTGTAAGCGAGAGCGCTCGCTTACAGGACCGGAAAAAAAAATGTTTGACAGTTGTCATCTTGTTCCCAAATAGTAAAACTACATCTACATACATTTTTTTTTTATAAATACAATTTATTACATTTTAAATTAACAGTTTTTCCCCCACACTCCAAAAAATACCCAAATTATTTTTTTAATTTAAAAAAAAATTAAAAAAAAATTACAATTTTAAAAAAAAAAACATAAATAGTTACCTAAGGGTCTGAACTTTTTTTTTTTTAAATATGCATGAGAAGAGGGTATTTTACTAATATTTTTTAAAATTATAAGCTTGTAAATAGTGATTGACGCAAAACTGAAAAAATGCACCTTTTTTTCCAAATACAATATTGATGCCATATATTCTAATAGGGTCATAATTTAAATTGTGTAATAACCGGGACAAATGGGCAAATAAAATATGTGAATTTTAATTATGGTAACATGTATTATTTTAAAGCTATAATGGCCGAAAACAGAGAAATAGCGATGTTTTTTCCCACTTTTTTCTTAATATTCCTGTTAAAATGCATTTAGAAAAAACTAATTCTTAGCAAAATGTACCACCCAAAGAAAGCCTAATTAGTGGTGGAAAAAGAAGAAATAGATCAATTCATTGTGATAAGTAGTGATAAAGTTATTGGCGAATGAATGGGAGGTGAAAATTGCTTGGATGCATAAGGTGAAAAACAACTGAAGGCTGAAGTGGGTTAGCAAACATGCCCAACAAAAAAGTTAGGTATTTATAAAAGTAGAGAGAAGCCTCTGGATGGTCCAGAGACTTCATGTGTCCTCTTCAACCCCGACGCCCTGGCCAGGATCCTCAAGCGGCTTTGTGCTGCTGCAGAGGCGTAGTCATAATTGCACATGCGCAGTATGGTCACGCTCGTACACTGAGGGGAGCCCAGCCATAAGAACATATCTATCAAGCTCTTGTCACATATGTGGGGGAAGGGGGGGCATGTTACAGGTTCACTTTAAAGTGTAACTGTCAGGGGCGTAACTAGACTTAATAGGGTCCCCCTGCAAAGTAGTAGTATGGGCCCCCTTGGTTCCTGAACCCCATGCATGTCACGTGATCAGGAGCCGGCGAATGGCAGCGAGTGTTCTGCTGTGAAGTAGCCTCTGGAAGCAGGAAATAATTGCACACGCTCCTGTACCCGGTTTTTGTGAGTGAATGGGCAGGTTTCTTTGCTAATTGGCTGCACTTTCCGTTGGGGAGAGGGAGGTGAAGGGGCCCCCGAAGCCTCTGGCCCCCCTGCGATGGCAGGGGGATGCAGGGGTGATTGCTACGCCCATGGTAACTGTAGCAAATACTTCATGTAGGTACTCAGATTGCTCCTTGTTAGCAGTAGTTTAACCTCCTGAGTGGTATGGACGAGCTCAGCTCGTCCATCATCGCCGGAGGCTGCCGCTCAGGCCCTGCGGCCGATAAAAAGCAGCACACGCAGCCGGCACTTTGCCAGCCGCGTGTGCTGCCTGATCGCCGCCGCTCTGCGGCGATCCGCCGCGAGCAGCGGCGAAAGAGGGTCCCCCCAGCCGCCCGAGCCCTGCGCAGCCGGACCAATCAGTTCCGGCCAGCGCTAAGGGCTGGATCGGAGGCGGCTGACGTCCATGACGTCACTCCGCTCGTCGCCATGGCGACGAGGAAAGCCAAACAAGGAAGGCTGCTCATTGCAGCCTTCCTTGTTACTTATGCTTGCTGGAGGCGATCAGAAGAACGCCTCCGGAGCGCCCTCTAGTGGGCTTTCATGCAGCCAACTTTCAGTTGGCTGCATGAAATAGATTTTTTTTATTAAAAAAAAAAACCCTCCTGCAGCCTCCCTGGCGATCTCAATAGAACGCCGGGGAGGTTAAAGGACAAATGCAGTGAGAGGTATTTGGAGATGTCAATATTTATTTCCTTTTAAACAATACCAGTTGCCTGGCAGTCCTGCTGGTCTATTTGGCTGCAGTAGAGTCTGAATCACACCAGAAACAAGTATGCAGCTAATCTGGTCAGATATGACAATGTCGTTAGAAACACCTGATCTGCTGCATGCTTGTTCAGGGGCTATGGCTAGACCTATTAGAGGCAGGATCAACAGGACAGCCCGGCACCTGGTATTGCTTAAAAGGAAATAAATATGGCAACCTCCATATAACTCTCACTTCAGTTGTCCTTTAACTTTACAATTTAATGTTGTCAGCAATTATACTTCCTTTGCCCAGTACAACAATGCTGTTTGCATTTGACAGTGCTCTGCTTTGCTGTGAATGCATCCTATTCCTATCTCTTCATATCTGCTAAATATAGGGACAACAAACCGCTTTTACAGTACAAGGTTTATCTCTTCTCTCTCTTCTCTATCAGTATCTGTTATCAGTTCTAGAACACTGCTTTAAACATATACCCATATTAACCTTCAGACGCTGAAGAGCACAATAGCTTTTTTCACAGAATGCAGTAAAAGTGCTATTAATGTGCTTTAAAATCGTCAATCTTACTGAATAAAATAACAGCATTATGTGTTAGCCATTTAGCCACAACTAAGTGTAACCTACACTAACACTGCACTATGCCTACCACTATATATACTGTAGGCATCTTGTGCATCATCCCTCATTGGGGGCGGAGGCTCTTCTAAGGTAGCCCACAACATGCTTCTACACATGGGCGTAGCAATCATCCCTGCGACCGCAGCAATCGCTGGGGGGCCCGAAGCCTTTGGGGGCCCTTCCACCTTCCTCTACCCAACCACAAGTGCAGCCAATTAGCAAAAAAATCCCTCCCCCTTTGCTCACAAAAAACGTACCTGCCACCTCCACCCACTATGCAGAGTAGCAGGAGCGTGTAATTTTTGTCCTACATCCAGATGCTGCTTTACAACAGAACACTCCCTGCTGCCATTCACCACCTCCTGATCACGTGACCCTCACAGGGTTTGGACAATAAGCGGGCAGCATGCTATCATTTTTGCAGGAGGGCCCTATTAAGTCTAGTTACGACCCTGCTTCTAAACCAATTTTAAGACACATTTGGACAGTATCCTTTTAGCTTCTCCTCTAATCCAGCCTATTTAAGTACGGTATCTTTTTATTTGTGAGTGTCCATGTAGAATCCCGTGCCCTGGCTCTAAGCTAGTATATAGTGGGATTTTGAACATTGACTGCTCCCTTAACCTCTTCTGATGCTGCACAGTAATGTCCATGCAACGCATAACCCATGGGGGCATTTTAATTTATTGACTGTGCTGTTTGTAACTGTATGTTTTTGCCTAGGCACTGCTCTCTAAATTAGTGTTACAGCTAAAGTTAGTAGAATCCTTAACCACTTGAGGACCACAGTGTTAACCCCCCCCCCCCCCCCCTAAAGACCAGGCCATTTTTACCTAAATTGGCCACTGCACCTTTAAGGCCTAGCTGCAGGGCTGCACAACTCAGCACACAAGTGACCACTACCCCCACCCCCTTTTCTCCCCACCAACAGAGCTCTCTCTTGGTGGGGTCTGATCGCTCCACAGTTGTTGTTTTGGTTTTAATAAATATTTATTTATTTTTTATTTAGTTTATATCCCTCCCCCCGCCAGCCAATCAGTGTGATCTGCTGTCATAGGCTTCAGCCTATGACAGCCGATCACTTTTTTCCTGCCAGGGGGACAGCCGTGTCACACGGCTGTCCCTAGTACAGCGCTGCTGTAGATCGCAGCGCTGTACAATGTTTACAAACAGAGTCTAACAGTCTCCGAGCGGCAATCTCTGGGAGACTGAAGGCGGAGCTCCGCTCCACCTTCCAAGGGGAGATGCGTACGCATCAGCGCGCGCGCGATCTCCTGCTAGCCCCATTGAAAGCTGTTCACACCAATCGGCGTGGAGTGGTCCTGGGGCTGCCGCCACGTTCACGCGGTCAGCTAGTAGTTAAAGTGAACCTAAATTGTAGTAAATAAAAAGAGTTTTACTTACCTGGGGCTTCTACCAGCTCCCTCCCTCCTGCCGTCCTGTCCTCAATGATCCTCCGTTCCCCCACTGCAGCTTCGTTTTGACCCTTCCGACTGATCAGTCTAGGGTCCACTGCACTTTCACGGCCCTGGCCACGTGCATCTTGGTACACCTTCACGTCGGTGAGAGCGTCCTGCACAGGTGCAGTAAGAGAAAACCTCAAACTGCGCCTGTGCAGGATGCTGTCGTGTACGAGGCTGTGCATGGCCAGGGCCGTGCAGGCGCAGTGGACCCCCAACTGATCAGTCAGCAGAATTGAAACTAAGCCATGGCGGGGGAACGGAGGATCTTTTCACAGGATGGCTGTGGGGGGCTGGTAGAAGCCATTTACTATGGTTTAGGTTCACATTAAGGAGCACCCCTCTCCCCTCTGATCACTGTAATTAGCTAATCAAAAGTAAAGTATCCAATAGAGGTGCATATGGACTACAGCATGAAAGTTAAAACTAGTTGAGATTTAGACTGTGGAGTCCCTTAGCAAAAGGTTTAGAGCTCTCAGCATAAGCCACAGATTATACAATATGTACCACTTGCAGTGTTATGCAGGGTTGGTGCAGGGTTAGTGCAGGTTAGTGCAATTATCTTGATCTGGTTAATTTGCTTACAAAAGAAGTGCAGCATTTTTTCCTAAACCAGAATTCTTCAATTTAATCAAGGTTAAAAGTGTTTTGAATGTAGCCTGTGAAAAAAAATCTAATGTGCTTATGAACGTCTGAGTTTAAATTGTTAATTAGTATGTGCTGTTTGATTGGGCAATGCATTGCCCAATCAGACAGTCTTAGGCCTTGTTCACATTGCGTTCAGATCGCGTGTCCGCTAGCGTTGGAAGATTTTTGAAGCATTTTTTTTTTACTTTCCCGGCACTTGTGTGGGCAATGCGTTTTTGTGAAAAGCGATTTTCTAAGCGCTTTTCCCGAGCGTTTCAATTCACTCCCTGACGCAAGTCAGGAAGTGAACTTCTTGACCTGGAAAATAATAAATACAATGGCCTAAATTCACTAAGCTTTATCAAACACTTTATCAAATGTTTGATAATTTACCTCATGGGTAAAATCTAATTTTAAATTCACTCCAGTCTTATTCCAGTCTTATTAAGTACCTCATGGGCTGGAAATCAAGCTATTTTGTGTGTAAGGGCTTTCTATTGTAAGACATTTAATGAGGGCCAGAGCCCACTAGCGCATCTGCTTCTAAACACCACATCAATGTTACAGAAAAGCAGACAGAAGCAGACACAACTGTGTAAGGGCCTGTACACACTGCTGCGCTTGCGCTGCGTTTTTAAAAACACATGCGTTTTTAAAATCGCAAGGTCTTTTGAAAAAGAATGAAAATCGTGATGACTTGTACACACTGGTGCGATGCGTTTTTAGAAAAACGCAATCGCAGTGCCTGCTGTGCTTTTTTAAGCGTAGCGCATGAAAAACGCATTAAAAACGCATGCGCTTGCGTTTTTGCCTGCGTTTTTCAGAAGTCAGTATCCCAGAAGACTCTGCAATCTCCTGATTCCTGTTGAAATGTAAACTAGAAAAAAAACAAAGGATTCTTTAGCCAATCAACAATTACAAGAAAAACGCAAACGCACAAAAAACGCAGGCAAAAGCGCATGCGTTTTTAAAACTACATGCACTTAAAAAACGCATGCTGTCACAGGAGCCCTAGTGGCTGACCGCACTTAGCCTTCTAAACGGTGCCAGCGCACAGATCGTGCGAACTCCGGTCGCAGTCAATGCGCAGGAACCGTTAAGAATTAGCCGCAGACAACTCAGAAGGGAGCCTGTGAGACACGGGTGATTACAACTTCACCCACTGGTTCAGAGTAAACTGCCACCACCGTGGTTACCATGGGACCGTGGAGCCCACTAACTGACTGACTAGTCCTGCAAATAAAATGGTTAAACACACGGTATTCTGTCTAGCCAACAACAAACAAACAGTAGCATATCTTCAGAGACCCGGGATCAGTTCTGTGTGTGCTGATAAGCAGGGTAGCGGACAGTGAATGACTTGGAGAAAGTCGTTTATTCACACAATATAAATAATTAATATATACAGACAATTATTAAAATCAACAATTATTAAAACAGTAATAGCCAGTATAAAAAATAAAAGAAGGGAGAAAAATACTTAGTTCCTGGAAAGATGTCCTTTTTGTGGGAAAAACAGAGTTCTGGGTTTCAATCAAAGTTCAGAGTTCAGACCAGGTGGATGCCAGCATATCCTCAAGCTGGCACCGATGAGTTCAAGATGTTTTCAGGGTGGAGGACACTGAGTTTGGGTCCTCTGCCATTCTTATGCCCCTGATTCAGTAGGAGGGAGTGAGGGCGGGGAGCCCTCACACTAGAGGGCTTTTTCGGCGTTTTAATGCCACGGCCATAGTTGGCATTTTCCAAGGTAAAAAGAAAGTCCATAGACTTTCATTTTACCTTTCACACTTAACGCTGCATTTTGGAGCGTTGCGTTTTGAAGCTCCCAGGAGTTTTTTTTAGGGCTGACCGCGGCTTTTCTCATTGCAATTGATAGTAATGTGTTGGCGTTAAAACTCCTTCAAAACGCCTTCAAAACGCCTGCAGCCAAAACGCAGCGTTTTAGCTTTGTACCGCTGTCTGTAATGTGAAAGAGCCCTTAGTGACTCTTGATTTATGGGCGAGTGGGTGATTTATTAAGCCTAGCACCTGTTAATCCTTGCTGGCCACACACGATACAATAAAATGATCCGATTTTACAGCAATTCGATAAAAACGAACGGATCTCCCGAAAAAAATCGAAAGCTTTTTTTTCATCTCGATTTCAGACTGAAAAATCTGATCGGATTTCCCATTTTTTTTTTTTATTTTTATCCTTCCGGAATGCCAGATATTTTTCTTCAATTTCTCTAAAGATTGTATGGTGTGTGTTAGATTGTCAATTTATTAATATACACACCTAAGCAATTTTCTCAGAGTTTCCAATCATTTTTTATCATAATTGGGGAAAAATTGAACACAGGTGTGTGGTGCATTGGTCAGATTTTTGAAATGTTACAAGTCAATCAATCAGAAAAAATTGATTGCATTTCTTGAATTGAACAGATATTTCAAAAATTGTATGGTGTGTGTGGCCACCTTTAGGAAAAAGTTTACATTACAGGTTTTTTCATCTATAACCTTGACACTTTTTAACTTTTTTTTGTACTGGAAAACAGGAAGGGACTTCAGATAATGTCTTAATAATACAATAAACATTGGTACATCTAGTACTGTACTAATATTTATCCCATCATGTCACATGTCAGTTTAGTTATGCTTTAAATAACAATGTGCCAGTAAGTTACATGTTAGAGAGCCCCGAAAAATTGATTTAGCAGCTCACTTAAGACATTGCAGGAGATAGCAAGACCACAAACCTGCCACATTGCAAATGTAAAGGTTCCTATGGATGAGATGGTTTGATCAGCTAAAAACATGACAATTATTGCATTAAATGGTGTTATTTTTATCTTTGACTGTAAGTCAGAGAAAGCTCAGCTCGAAACAGGCGCGGAGCTAGGGGGGGTCCCGCAGCCACTGCTCTGGTCTGGACCAGACCAGAGTAGCGGCAGATCCATCCGGCACTGCGACGAGACGGAGGTAAGTTCCACCCGCCGCTGCCAGCCACGAGCCACCCGGACAGTAATGGAGGGGAGAGCGAGGGAGGGAGAGCACCTAAGGTGAGGGAAGGAGGGGGGAGATGGCCCCCTTTCCCTACCGCTGCTCACAGCTCTCCCTCTTCTCTGCGCTGCTCCCCTCCTGCTGGGGAGGGGGACACCTGGCTACCTAGTCTGGGCACCTATACCCCTAACTACATATACTGGGCACATATACCCCTGGCTACCTACTCTGGGCACATATACCCCTGCCTACATATATTGGGCACATATACCCCTAACTACATATACTGGGCACATATACCCCTAGCTACCTACTCTGGGCACATATACCCCTACCTACATATACTGGGCACATATACCCCTGGCTACCTACTCTGGGCACATATACCCCTGCCTACATATATTGGGCACATATACCCCTAACTATGTATACTGGGCACATATACCCCTGGCTACCTACTCTGGGCACATATACCCCTGCCTACATATACAGGGCACATATACCCCTGCCTACATATACTGGGCACATATACCCCTGCCTACATATATTGGGCACATATACCCCTGCCTACATATACTGGGCACATATACCCCTGCCTACATATACTGGGCACATATACCCCTGCCTACATATACTGGGCACATATACCCCTAACTACATATACTGGGCACATATACCCCTAACTACATATACTGGGCACATATACCCCTAACTACATATACTGGGTGCATATACCCCTGGCTACATATACTGGGCACATATACCCCTGACTATATACTGGGCACATATACCCCTGACTATATATACTGGGCACATATTATACCCCTGGCTACATATACTGGGCACATATAAACCTGACTACATATACTGGGCACATATACCACTGGCTACATATACTGGACACATATACCCCTGACTATATATACTGGGCACATATACCCCTGACTATATATACTGGGCACATATACCCCTGACTATATATACTGGGCACATATTATACCCCTGGCTACATATACTGGGCACATATACCCTTGGCTACATATACTGGGCACATATACCCCTGACTATATATACTGGGCACATATTATACCCCTGGCTACATATACTGGGCACATATACCCCTGGCTACATATACTGGGCACATATACCCCTGGCTACATATACTGGGCACATATACCCCTGGCTACATATACTGGGCATATATACCCCTGGCTACATATACTGGGCACATATACCCCTGGCTACATATACTGGGCATATATACCCCTGGCTACATATACTGGGCACATATACCCCTGACTATATATACTGGGCATATATACCCCTGGCTACATATACTGGGCACATATACCCCTGACTATATATACTGGGCATATATACCCCTGGCTACATATACTGGGCACATATACCCCTGACTACATATACTGGGCACATATACCCCTGGCTACCTACTCTGGGCACATATACCCCTGCCTACATATATTGGGCACATATACCCCTGCCTACATATACTGGGCACATATACCCCTGCCTACATATACTGGGCACATATACCCCTAACTACATATACTGGGCACATATACCCCTAACTACATATACTGGTCACATATACCCCTAACTACATATACTGGGCACATATACCCCCGAACTACATATACTGGGTGCATATACCCCTGGCTACATATACCCCTGACTATATACTGGGCACATATACCCCTGACTATATATACTGGGCACATATTATACCCCTGGCTACATATACTGGGCACATATAAACCTGACTACATATACTGGGCACATATACCCCTGGCTACATATACTGGGCACATATACCCCTGACTATATATACTGGGCACATATACCCCTGACTATATATACTGGGCACATATACCCGTGACTATATATACTGGGCACATATTATACCCCTGGCTACATATACTGGGCACATATACCCCTGGCTACATATACTGGGCACATATATCCCTGGCTACATATACTGGGCACATATACCCCTGACTATATATACTGTGCACATATACCCCTGACTATATATACTGGGCACATATTATACCCCTGGCTACATATACTGGGCACATATACCCCTGGCTACATATACTGGGCATATATAACCCTGGCTACATATACTGGGCACATATACCCCTGGCTACATATACTGGGCATATATACCTCTGGCTACATATACTGGGCACATATACCCCTGACTATATATACTGGGCACATATACCCCTGGCTACATATACTGGGCACATATACCCCTGACTATATATACTGGGCACATATTATACCCCTGGCTACATATACTGGGCACATATAACCCTGACTACATATACTGGGCACATATACCCCTGGCTACATATACTGGGCACATATACCCTGACTATATGTACTGGGCACATATTATACCCCTGATTGCTGAGTTGGTCATGTTAGGGGCCTCATGTTTGCTCATGATTGCGGAATTTGTCTTGATGGAGGTGGGGGGGGGGGGCTACTCGTGATTGCTGAATTTGTGTTGGAACATGCTGGAAGGTACATACTGAGGGAGGGTGGGTGAGCGTGAGCCTGCTAACCTCCATGTACATTTGGCTCAACCCATAACCACGCCCACATTTGGCCATGCCCCTTCACCTTAGGGGGCGCATTAATAGTCTGAAAACCCTAGCTACGCCTCTGGCTCGAAACTAACCAAGAGAAATTATATTAGCAATCAGGTTAATACATGAATATGAAAAGTGTGTAGAAACAGGATTTGAGAAAATATCTGTTTTGCAGGTGTCAAATCTATTTGGTACTGCATTACAATTATCTTTCTCCCTTCTGTATATCCAATTGCCACGTGTCTCGCAAAGTTGGAAAAACAAGGGTCCATACGTCATTTATCAGCATTAGAGTAGAAAATATGTGACTTAGGGTGGTGGCAAAGGACAGTGACAGAGAAGAGACTAGGGTGGAGCATGGAAATGATTACTGTATGAATACTGTATACAAAAACTAGAGTTTAATTGCTCTTCTTGGGAATTAGAGAATGGTACCATACATTTTTCAATGTTATTACCAGGCTACTTATTGGGCCACCAACTAGCAGTGGACACAATGCTTGCAAGGATGGGGAGCCTATATCACTACTCCCTACAGTGCACCGTTAGCCACTATTGATGGTTATATAACCTGGTAAATAGAGTTGAGGGGGCCATCATACTTGAAGGATTTCTCTTTGCTCATTAACAGAACCCCATCAGTGGGGGTGGGAGTGGGATACCCTGAGGAGGAGTGGGTGGCACTATTTTGGGTGGGTGAAAAAACAGAAGCTGCAGTGATGTTTATTTGACTTATCAAAGGACAGATGCATGTTGTCAGGAAATATCTGCTGTGCATAGGTCTTTCAGGTAGTCTAAGTCCCCGTTTCCACTAGATGGATGCGATCCCATCACATCCAGCCACGGGTGTCTTCTGGAAGTCCGGATGCGGCTGTCTCTGAGTGCTTAGGGGAATCGAAAATCTGCAGCATGCCATCCGTAATTTCCCCGGGTCACATCCCATCGCGAATGAACACTGGAATGCAATGGAAACTACTCCATTGACATGTATTGGCTTCAGTCTTGATGCGTTGCGAATTCACGGCTAGTGGAAACAGGCCCCAAGTCAGGCACGCAAGATAGCTGAGAAGCTGTCATTAATCATTCAGTAACACCAGGAGATAATTTCTGTACTGTGAGAGAACGCGGAAAAGCCGCCGCGTGTACTGATAGCAAGGCGGCTGGTTTCGCGTCCAGTGCGGCGGTTTGTACGCAGCAGCATGCATCTGGTGTGGCTGGGTCTGTTGGTTCACACAGATTCAGAGAAGCAGAACTTTTATGACGGCCAAGGGGGAATCAGCTGACCAGGCTGGTCAGCTGACCTCAGAGCAAGTGGCTATTGGTCTATCACTTAGGGGTGGCGCCAGAGAGCGCTACTCTATATATAGTTACTGCTGGACAGTCACAAGTTGTCTGCTGTTGTGAACACTACGTGGAAGCACTCAGACCTTAGTCAGATCCAACAGTGTGTGTTATAAACTGTTATAAATCACCTTTTTTCCGGCACCAGCAAACTCATTAGCAAGAATTGCACACACGACTCATCACAGCAAGCAGGAGATAGACTTTCTCAGGCTTCTTCAGTATTCACGTTATTTATTCAAGAAACATATATACAGATATAGTTCATCCTATCCTAGCAAAGCAGATCCTCATGTTTCAAGTCTTGGCGTTTCAGCTCGTGGCTAACCCTCCTCCTGAGGGTTAGTCAGTTACCTTCTTTCTAGACTACGTTACTCTAGACTACCTATGTACAGCATACATTATATCAGATTACAGCAAGGAATGAAATACGTAGAGGTTCCAGTCAGCATTAAAGTAGGAAGCATAGCAGGAATCAGAGAGAGAATGCCCTCTGTCCGCCCGTCCCGCATCTTTAACCACTTGAGGACCCACCCTTTACCCCCCCTTAAGGACCAGCGCTGGTTTGAGTGATCTGTGCTGGGTGGGCTCTGCAGCCCCCAGCACAGATCAGGGTGCAGGCAGGGAGATCAGATTGCCCCCCTTTTTTCCCCCCTATGGGGATGATGTGCTGGGGGGGTCTGATCTCTCCTGCCTGCTGTGGGTGGCGGGGGGGGGCACCTCAAAGCCCCCCTCCGCGGTGAAATCCTCCCCCTCCCTCTCCTACCTGGCCCCCTCCTGGAGATCCGGCTGCACAGGACGCTATCCGTCCTGTGCAGCCAGTGACAGGCTGTCTCCTGTCACATGGCGGCGACCCCCGGCCGCTGATTGGCCGGGGATCGCCGATCTGCCTTACGGCGCTGCTGCGCAGCAGCGCCGTACAAATGTAAACAAAGCGGATTATTTCCGCTTGTGTTTACATCTAGCCTGCGAGCCGCCATCGGCGGCCCGCAGGCTATTCACGGAGCCCCCCGCCGTGATTTGACAGGAAGCAGCCGCTCGTACAAGCGGCTGCTTCCTGATTAATTAGGCTGCAGCTGGCGACGCAGTACTGCGTCGCTGGTCCTGCAGCTGCCACTTTGCCGACGCACGTTATGAGTGTGCGGTCGGCAAGTGGTTAATAGCGGATAGGAAAGAGTTAAATGTGACATCATCTTCGCCATCCCCTAGACCGGACTATTGGTTGAGCCCCCTACTCGGTTAATATTTAATTAGGCTCTTGACATACTTACAAGAATTTGGTATTTAGAAAACATGGCCTATGTTTACTGTTCCTGTGGTGTACGTGTTGAGGTCAGAGTAGGCCGGTGGCCTTCTTTTAGGAACATGTTCTCAGATGTTCTCAGTATCTGCTTGTTTATTCAAGCAGACACTGAGATGCCTCTGCCTGCATTACAAGACACTCTATTTATGTTAAAGACCTACACTGCGGACAAGCCTTTTACATAAAACTCAGGCCAAGTAACTGAGGCCTACTTAAATTCTAACAGTGTGTTTGAACCAGGAGGACCTGGGAATTCACACTGAGCCAGATTACTACTGTGTTATTATTCTGTTATACTTCAGACTAGTTCCAGGGTGTTGAGACCACGGACCTCACACCCAAGATTAGGGAACTTGTGTATAATTCTATTATACTTCAGACTAGTTCCAGGGTGTAGAGACCATGGACCTCACACCCAAGATTAAGGAACTTGTGTATCATTCTGTTATACATCAGACTAGTTCCAGGGTGTAGAGACCACGGACCTCACACCCAAGATTAGGGAACTTGTGTATCATTCTGTTATACATCAGACTAGTTCCAGGGTGTAGAGACCACAGACCTCACACCCAAGACTAGGCATTGTTTAATATCTGTTATGACCTATCGCTTTCCTGACTACCTCTCCGCTCGCTGATTCGGTACCACGCATATCTGATTATCCGTCGCCAACCCTACCTGCCTTGGATACCGAATCAGCCTTCTGTCTTTGTACTTTATCTGTCTGTGTGTTGCCGACCTAGCTTGCCCGACCTCGAGAGCTATCTCTCTCCTTTAGAAGATAGTCTCCAGATCAGCTAGTGACATCCACCTTCAGGTGTCACTCACTCACTGGTCCTTCCTACCTTCAGCCTGAGACCCCACCCCTTGGAAGATCTCAGGCTGCTGGAAGGTTCTCGTGCTTCTCAAAAGAGCAGTGTTGCCCACACTGCCAAGGACCACCTGCTCATCAGGTGGATTACTCAAAGTAAATACTGTTGCACCAAACACTCACGATATATACAGGTGTCCAGAGGTTAGTACTATATCTGTATTCTTGGTGATTCTGCAGATCATCAATAATTAGGTATATATCTGTATTCTTGGTGATACTGCAGATCACCAATAATCAGATTCTCTCTGTGTGCTGACACCGATCATTACATGTACAATGTATACATATGCATTCATTTATGTTTTTGTTTTTTTTTTTACAAATATTTTTCTTTTTTTTTCTTTTTTCAAGGATCACCACCAAGGCCATCCTGGTGAATCTGGGCTCTGCTGGTGGCAATGTCTCAAGGTAGACAATCCAACAGACACTGCACACTGCTGGGTTCCTTGGATGCAGACCATGGAGGATGCCACTTCTCCAGATAAGGCACACAAAAGCTTGCTTGGCGTTTGCAAATGCTCATCTGGACAAAGAAGAAGACTTCTGGTCTTCTGTGTTAGGGTTAGATGAAACACAAATTGAATTCTTTGGTCAGAATGATGTTTCATTTGGCGTAAAAAAAGGAGAAGCCTTCAATCCAAAGAACACCACCCCCACTGCCAAACATGGTTGTGGGAACCTAATGCTTTAGGGGTGTTTTTCAACCAATGGACCAGGGAACCTAATCACAGTAAATGGCACCATAAAAAAAGAGCAATACATGAGGATTCTCAATGACAGTATCAGGCAGTCTGAAGAGAAACTTGGCCTTGGGCACCAGTGGACATTTCAGTATGACAATGACCTAAAACACACAGCAAAAGTGGTGAAGAAATGGTTAGCAGACAAAAACATTAACGTTTTGGAGTGGCCCAGCCAGAGTCCTGACTTGAATCCAATTGAGAATCTGTGGAGGGAGCTAAAGATCAAGGTGATGGCAAGAAGACCCTCCAACCTGAAATATTTGGAGCTCATTGCTAAAGATGAATGGGCAAACATACCTGTGGAGACATGCAAAAAGGCAATGTTAACTCTATGTGACGTTCACAGAGCAACCTTAAAGTTGCATTGTAAATGTTGCGTTTATTGTGGCATACTGCTGCAGTGCGGTACCTTAACAGATACAGGGAAGCATACTGTATGCTCCTCTGGATGCGGTAACTCAGCGTTGCATTGTGACTTTGTGTTGCGACCTTAATGTTGCATCATAACGCAATCTCCTACTGTGAATCTAGGCTCAGACTAATTTAGTCAGAGAGCAATGCTATTTTCTGAAGCACTTTTCTCAACCTCTCTCGCTGTTTCTTGTTGATTTAAGGTTTTACTGCAGAGCTAATGACCCTTTGAACTTTCCTGCTCTGTTTCATAGCTTGAAATACGGAGTATAGTTTGTATACTGCAAACATTAGAGAATGATGCAATGTTATAAAAAAAAAAAAAGCTATATAACTGAAAATAAAAAATATCTGACTATTTTCTTTGCTACACTTTGCTGCACATAAAATTCATTTATATTATAAGTTTTTTTCACTGCAGTGTCACTTTAAATGCTCTAAATATATGACAGAAAAATGCTAATAATATCAGTAAAAAAACAAGTATTTAGTTTATCATCTGTATGTCGCTTGATTTTTTTTTTTAAATAACTGTCTTGTTTCCACTGTTTATTGAGGACAAACACATCTCATCCCTAAAATAAAACCGCGTATGTAATATTTATAGCGAAAATATAATTAGCATGAAATGGACTTAAATTAGAACCATTAAATATTAAACCTTACTCTGCATTCCCCAGCAAAAGTTTTTTTGTTAATGGAATTAAATCTCCCAAACTCCAATGGCGTCATCAGATCCTATTTATAGAGCATTCTCTGGGCAGGGAAGTGCCTTTTCATGTTCATATCAAAGCTGACTTTCTCTTTGCAGAAAACTTGTAATCTTAAATGAAAGTAATCCATTACTTGCTGAACGGATGCAGTCACAACAGCGTACATGTCAGAAACAATACAGTGCAGTGTGGGTGTACATATACCCGAAGGATGGATAGGAATATATGGTGTTGATGCAAATAGGTGTTTGCATGTCAGTTTGTGGCTGATGCAGTAACACAAGACTGTTTTATACACCAATCATCCTGGGCTTTATTTATCAAAGCGTCTGTAAGCATGCAAAACCACATTTGGCTACCTTAGGCAGTGCTTCCTAATGTTTGCAACGTGTCATGTTTTTTACCCCCATGGGGGGACCAGAAAACACAGTGGTTACCGGTCCTGGATGTCGAAGGTTGCGCCCAGGAAAAAGCGAATGACGGGATCAAGTGTGGCGTTTGCGCATAACGACAGTAAACAATGGTAAGCAATTGTACAAATGGCTGACCATCTTTACGACCAGCCAACGCCGAACAGTGGTGTTTCCATGGAAACGGCCATGTCAGTTCACGGGGGGAGCCTCCGTGAACAGCCTGCGAGCCTCCGATCGCGGCTCGCAGACGAAATGTAAACACCCGGGGAAGAAATCCCCGGTGTTCACAGCGTACTGCGCTGCTGTTACAGCAGCGCCGTAAAGGAGATCGCCGATCCTCGGCCTCTGATTGGCCGGGGATCGCCGCCGTCTGATAGGCTGAAGCCTATCAGAGGCGGTACAGGACGGATAAAATAATTGTTAGTAAAATGAACCACCTAAAGAAAACCTAAATGGTGGTGAAAAAACAAGATGTGGGTCATTGTGTTGTGATAAGTAGTGATAAAGTTATTGGTGAATGAAAGGGAGGAGCGCTGAAATGTGAAAATTGCTCTAGACCATAAGAGGAAAAACCCTGCACTGGTTAACTAGTTAAAGTGTGTCCAAGCCAAAGTTTGGGTACAAAATCACATACTAACCTAGAAAGAGGGAAGCCTCTGGATCCTATAGAGACTTCTCTTGGCATCCTCCGGTCCCCCGTTGCCACTCGCGGATTCCCCAAACATTACTGACAGACAAGGGTTTATTGGTAATCTGATCAGTGCTGCGGTTCTCTTCTGACACATTCACGAGTGGCTCCATGCTACTGCACAGGTACTGCTGCGCTCAGGCCAGAAGAGGAGCACCTCCGGGGTCAGCAGAGGGCCCCAGCGGGCGGCGGAGGACAGGGAGAGAAGCCTCTATAGCAGGGATCCCCAAACGTTTTGGGTTGAGGGCCGGGTCAACATACTTCAGACTGCTGGGGGGCCGGAGTATACATAAAATGATGTAGAAGTCTTTGTGAGCCAGACAGTGAAGCATACCCAGGAGACAACCTGCAGTCCAATTGGACAGCAGTGTCAGCTGATGTGGAATTTGATTGGAAACCAGAGAATTACTGCTTTCTGGCTTCCATGTGGATCGGTGGTGCCAGCATTGCTATTCTATATGCAGACCACCAATATTTAAAGATGTAGCTGACCGCGTCTATAAGTAATACATTTTGGGTGTGTGGGGCCATTAAAAAAGCCTCAGGGGGCCGCATTCGGCCCGCGGGTCTTGGTTTGAGGACCACTGCTTTATAGGGTCCAGAGGCTTCCATCTTATTAGTTCCAGAGTGGAGGTTAAATACAGAGCATCTCGCCTGTATTAAAGCTTGCGTTATGCCTTATGAATTAACATTGAATATATTTACCTCACATTTCTAGAATTTACCTCACAATTCAGTAATCTACCTCACAAATGATTATTTTCAGATTCCCTCACGCCGCTTGCATAGCGCTCCCATGGCCGGGAGCAGTCTGTGCATGCGCAGTGATACTGCCCATGAACAGAATGCTCCTGGCCATGAGAGTGAGATGCAATCGGCGCATGCACGCACATGTGTAAAAGACACCGACCCCGTCTGAGTCCGCATTCCTTGCAGTACTCACAGCAGGACCCTAAAGGTGGATGAAACTACAGCGTGGGACCAGAGATACTTCTAGGGGCTGGAAGAAGCCCCAGGTAAGAAGCTTTACACAAGTGGCTCACCTCGGATGTCCTTTAATACACACGTTAAAGGGAAGCTAAAGCGAGAGGGATATAGGTGCTGCCATATTTTAGCCATAGACCGTGATCAAGCATGCAGATCAGGTGCTCTGACTGAAGTCTGACTGGATTAGCTGCATGCTTGTTTCAGGCATGTGATTCAGATGGTATTGCAGCCAAAGAGATCAGAAGGATATAGTCTGGCAACTGGTATGACTTGAAAGGAAATAAATAGGAAGCCTTGCTTTAGGTTCCCTTTAAAGGGGTTCTGTGTGTGTGTGTGGGGGGGGGGTGTTGAAGATAAAAACAGACACTTACTTGGGGCTTCTATCAGCCCCCTGTAGCGCCGTCCTCCTCCGATCTGCCATTCCCCACTGCCGGCACCGGGCAAATATTCGTCTAACAAGACGAATAATGCGCGCTCCCGCTCGCGTCATCGGAAGCTTACTGCGCAGGCGCCCCTAGGGAAGTGATCTTCAAACGTGGCTCTCCAGCTGTTAAGGGACTACAAGTTCCACAATGCATTTACTTTTATGAATCATGACTGTGGCTGTCAGACTCCTGCAAAGCATTGTGGGACTTGTAGTTCCTTAACAGCTGGAGAGCCAAGGTTGCAGATCACTGCCCTAGGGGGTACTTGTCTCAGGAGGGGAGAGGCTCTGGATCCTCTAGAGGCTTACCTCATCCTCCCATTCAGCCTCATTCCAGTGGAAGTAGCCCAAGCACAGAGTTGCTACTGTACTTGTGCAAGAGGCACATGGTTCGGGGGTCCCAGAACTAGATCAGGCTGACTGAGGAGTATGAAGAAGCCTCATTAGGATCCAGAGGCTTCCCACTACCGAGGTAAGTATCTTTTTATTTTTAAAAGTGCAGCATAATTTTTACTACAGGTGGTCCCGAAGCAGTTAAGACAGAACAGATGTACTTAATGAAGAATTATATATTAAAGCAGAACTGTGAAATGCAGAAAGCAGCCAACATGCAATACATTTACATTAGTATCAATGTGTAAAGCCCTCTCCTAGAATTTTTTTTTTAAGATAACCGATAACGACTCTTGATTCCCATGTCCGTGACCAAAAAGTGCATCAGTGCAAAGCAAGGATGCGGTGGTGATCTGTTGCACTTAAAACTGGTAGATGCAATGATGTATTACCTAGTCTATTACTGCCTGTGCCTGCTCCATTCACCTGGAAGTGAAGAACCCAAACAGCTCTGGCACAGTTCTTCTGTTTGTCCATGGGCAACACTTCCTGCTCCATTTTCAGTAAGTGGTTTTTGGGGTAGCAGGACACTTGGGTGCCCGCGGCTGATGGAAAACTTGGCCACCCTATAGGCGCCAATGCAAATATTGTTAATACAGCGTCCAAGGGGTTAGGCACCACCAGGCGGGTCATAGGGTTAGAAATCACCAGAGGGTTCTTAGGGAGGGTCCAATTTCATTGGCTCCTAAACCTGTCTTCCCTGTGAGCCAATCGCAGCAATCACAATCGAAATATGAAAAAAAGGCTCTGGTTATTTTTACTAAATTCAAAAAATGGATATACAGTGGGTTGCAAAAGTATTTGGCCCCCTTGAAGTTTTCCACATTCTGTCACATTACTGCCACAAACATGCATCAATTTTATTGGAATTCCACGTGAAAGACCAATACAAAGTGGTGTACATGTGAGAAGTGGATCGAAAATCATTCATCATTCCAAACATTTTTTACAAATCAATAACTGCAAAGTGGGGTGTGCGTAATTATTCAGCCCCCTGAGTCAATACTTTGTAGAACCACCTTTTGCTGCAATTACAGCTGCCAGTCTTTTAGGGTATGTCTCTACCAGCTTTGCACATCTAGAGACTGAAATCATTGCCCATTCTTCTTTGCAAAACAGCTCCAGCTCAGTCAGATTAGATGGACAGCGTTTGTGAACAGCAGTTTTCAGATCTTGCCACAGATTCTCGATTGGATTTAGATCTGGACTTTGACTGGGCCATTCTAACACATGGATATGTTTTGGTTTAAACCATTCCATTGTTGCCCTGGCTTTATGTTTAGGGTCATTGTCCTGCTGGAAGGTGAACCTCCGCCCCAGTCTTAAGTCTTTTGCAGTCTCCAAGAGGTTTTCTTCCAAGTTTGCCCTGTATTTGGCTCCATCCATCTTCCCATCAACTCTAACCAGCTTCCCTGTCCCTGCTGAAGAGATGCACCTCCCGAGCATGATGCTGCCACCACCTTATTTGACAGTGGGAATGGTGTGTTCAGAGTACTGTGAAGTGTTAGTTTTCTGCCACACGTAGTGCTTTGCATTTTGGCCAAAAAGTTCCATTTTGGTCTCATCTGACCAGAGCACCTTCTTCGACATGGTTGCTGTGTCCCCCACATGGTTTGTGGCAAACTGCAAACGGGACTTCTTATGCTTTCTAAAGGCCAACTTTGTACAGTGCATGACTAATAGTTGTCCTATGGACAGAGTCTCTGTAACGATCGGTGTAACACAGGGAGGGTCTGATTACCGGTGATCTGCAGTATCACCGAGAATGCAGAATATACCCGATTATTGATGATCTGCATCATGATTGATAATCAGATACATCAACTAACCTCTGGACACCTGAGATGAGAGTGTTTGGGTGCAACAGTATACTTTGAGGAAAGCACCCAGGAAATGTGAGCAAGACAGTAGGATCTACTGTGACGGGTTAGCTTCCTTCCACAAGCCTGCTACGCCCCAAGGGGCGGAGCCAGGCTGAGACAGTGGGAAGGACAGAACGTGAGTGACATCAGTGGAGGAGTGTCACTGACAGATCTGTGAACTATCTCCTAACAGGGGAGATAGTTCTCGAGGTCGGAAAGTCAGGTTGTAAACACACGGACAGATAAAGTACAGAGACAGTAGGCAGATACAGAATCCAGAGACTAGCCAGGTATCGGCAACAAGGAATCAGAAATACAAGGTACAAAATCAGAGATCAGGAGAATGGTCAGAAATGCAGAAAGTCATAACAGATAGTCAACAATGTCTAAGCTTGAGTGTGAGCTCCAAGATTCTCATACTCCAGGACTAACTAGATCATACAAATAATACAGATGGTACAGAATTCCTAGACTAAGGTGTGAGATCCGTAGCCGTCAACACCTTGGAAACTAGTCTAGGAGACAATACAGATAGTAACAGAATTCCTAGGCTAAGGTGTGAGTTCCGTGATCATCAACACCTTTGGAAACTGACTAATACACACAGATACTGACAAGGTCTGAGTGCAACAACGTAGTGATCGCAACGCCAGACGCCAGAGAAATGACCAGCACCCAGTATATATACACCAGTGCTCTCCAGCGCCTCCCCTAAGTGCTGGACCAATGAAAGTTGCTGCAATTGTCAGCTGACCGGCCTGGTCAGCTGACCCTGCTCTGACTGCCATAAAGGCCCTGCCTCTCTGCGTACGCGCGCGTCCTCCTAAACCAGTGTGGACTATCAGTCCCAGCCACACCAGTCATGTGTTGTAATGTTGTTGCTGTATGGGATGCGGAATCCGCCACCACGGTGTCTGAGCGTGCGGCGTTTCCTCCGCATTCCGCCTTACTGAGAGAAGCAGGCCTATGCGAGCAACTAGCCGCATTGGACGCGGAATCCGCCGCCCTGTAGTTAGAGCATGCGGCAGCTTCTCCGCGTTCCAACTGCGTCCCAACTGCCATGTCAAACGCGGAATCAGCCGCCTCACTCTGAGTATTGGCGGAGGCTTTTCGGCGTTTTCTCACAGTACCCCCCCGAGGAGTGGACTCCGGACAACACCTACCAGGTTTCTCAGGATATCGGGTGTGGAACTCCCTTCTCAATTTGTCCGCATGCATGTGACACTCAGGTACCCATGTTCTCTCCTCTATACCATATCCCCTCCAATGAACCAGATATGGTAGTGAATTCTGCACTACTCGTGAATCTAAAATTTTCTCTACTTCATACTCAGGTTGGTCGTCTACCATCACAGGAGGAGGAGGAGGATTGGTACCCACATGGACTGCTGGCTTAAGCAGGGATACATGAAAAGATCTTACACCACGCATGCTAGGAGGAAGATCGACGGCATAAGTAACATTGTTGATCTTCCTGGTCACAGAAAAAGGGCCCATAAACCTGGGACCTAACTTGGCCGAGGGTTGTTTCAGGGTCAAATGACGAGTGGAGACCCAGACCAGATCTCCTGGTCGGAACTTCCACTCTAAGGATCGTTTCTTGTCAGCTTGACCTTTCTGACTTTGAAAAGCCTTTTCCAAGTTGCTTTTCACGATTCCCCAAATAGTTTTGAACGACTTTTGCCAAGCCTCCAGGACTGGGAACGGAGTGAAAGCTACTGCCATTGGGGAAAACTTGGGCAACTTTCCAGTTACCACCTGAAACGGAGAGAACCCAGAGAAAGCGCTTTTCAGATTATTGTGCGCAAATTCTGCATATGGCAAGAACTTGACCCAATCAGTTTGCGCTTCAGCAACATAACACCTCAAAAATTGCTCCAAAGACTGATTAACCCTCTCCGTCTGACCATTGGTCTGTGGGTGGTAGCCTGACGAGAATGACAGTTCCATGCCCATTTGATGGCAAAATGCCCTCCAAAATCTAGAGACAAATTGGACTCCCCGATCTGACACAATGTTTTCCGGAATGCCATGAAGTCGGAAAACGTGAGTGAGGAAAAGATCGGCCAACTTCTGGGCCGAGGGGAGTCCCTTCAAGGGCACAAAATGGGCCATTTTACTGAAACGGTCGACTACCACCCAAATGACCGACATGCCTTCAGACCTAGGAAGCTCACCTACAAAATCCATGGACAGATGGGTCCATGGTTCACTCGGGGTGGGCAAAGGCTGCAACGTTCCCACAGGTGCCAGACGGGAGGGTTTACTTTTAGCACACACTGCACACTCTCTGACATACTCTTTGCAGTCTGTTGCCAAGGAAGGCCACCAAGCACATCTACCAATCAATTCCTGTGTTCTGGAGGCCCCTGGATGTCCAGCATTCTTGTGTGAATGAAACATCTGTAACACCTGGAGACGAAAGGGCAGTGGCACAAACATAACCCCTTCAGGCTTTCCTTCAGGGACATCCTGCTGGAAGGGACCTAAGGTCTCCGTCCAGTCTTCCCAAGTCTCTGTGGCTCCCAGTACTACTTTCTGTGGAACAATGGGTTCAGGTTCTGAAGGCTGTGCTGTCTCTGGCTCAAAACATCTGGACAAAGCATCTGCCTTAATGTTTTTACTACCAGGAGTATACGTAATTACAAATCTAAACCTCGAGAAAAACAGTGACCACCGAGCCTGACGGGGACTCAATCTCTTAGCCCCCTCAATGTATTCCAAATTTTTGTGATCCGTGTAGACTGTAATCGTATGTTCTGCTCCTTCTAGCCAATGACGCCATTCCTCAAAGGCCAACTTGATGGCTAGAAGCTCCCTGTTACCTATATCGTAGTTTTTCTCTGCTGGTGAAAACCTCCGAGAGAAATAGGCACACGGGTGTAACCTTCCCTGCAGCCCAGAGCGTTGAGACAGCACAGCCCCTACCCCAACTTCTGAGGTGTCAACCTCTACAATGAATGAATAGGAGGTGTCCACGTGTCTCAATATAGGTGCAGAGCAAAACAGTTCTTTCAGAGTGGAGAAAGCGGTCAGAGCTTCAGGTACCAATGGTTGGTATCTGCCCCTTTCTTAGTGAGACTGGTGAGGGGTGCAATGACAGTGGAGTACCCCTTTATGAACCTTCTATAGTAATTTGCAAACCCGAGAAATCTCTGAAGAGATTTGAGACCTACTGGTTGGGGCCATTCCAGGACAGCAGAGACTTTGGCGGGATCCATAGAAAGGCCTGAGGTGGAAATTATGTATCCCAGAAAAGCAACAGATGTTACCTCAAAAATGCATTTCTCCAATTTAGCATAAAGTCTGTTTTGTCTGAGCTTGTGTAGCACGAATCTGACATGAGCCCTGTGCTCAGAGAGGTTGTCTGAGAAGATCAATATGTTATCCAGGTAAACTAAGACAAATTTACCCAACACCTCCCTGAAAACTTCATTAATGAGTTCCTGGAAGACGGCCGGGGCGTTACACAACCCGAAGGGCATCACCAGATACTGGTAATGCCCGTCGGGTGTGTTAAAGGCCGTCTTCCATTCATCGCCCTCCCTGATCCGCACCAGGTTGTATGCACCTCGTAAATCCAATTTTGAAAAAATCTTAGCCTTGGTGACTTGAGTGAATAAATCGTCTATCAAAGGTAATGGATAACGATTTTTAACTGTAATTTTATTCAGTCCCGGTAATCAATGCATGGCCGAAGGCCTCCGTCTTTTTTCTTTACAAAAAAAAACCCCCGCTCCGGCAGGTGACCGAGAAGGACGGATGAACCCTTTCGCTAAGTTTTCACGGATATACTCTTGCATGGCCACCTTTTCTGGCCCTGACAGATTGTAGAGATGACCTCTAGGGGGCATACAACCTGAACGGAGATCAATCGGGCAATCAAAAGGGCGAAAACTCTGCATATTGTTCCGGAACACCCTCCACATGAATCCTGGTTTGGCCTAAGGTCACCTTCGCTAAACAATGACGAAAACAGTGGGCTAGCCAGCTGGCTAGCTGACCGGTAGCCCAGTTTATCTGAGGAGAGTGAAGGTGCAACCACGGCATGCCAAGGATGACTGTGGAGGTTGTCATGCGCAACACAAACAACTGCAATCTTTCCTTATGCAGCACCCCTATAGTGACTTCCACCTCTGGTGTTTGAGACAGAGGATGGTTACGCTGTAGTGGGGAATTATCCACTGCTGTAACCTGTATAGGTGGTTTTACCGGGGTGAATGGAATACCCAATTTTTTAGCAAATTCGTAATCTATAAAATTAGCCGCTGCGCCTGAGTCAATGAAGGCCCCAGAGACCTCTGATTTATCCTCCCATGTAATCATACAAGGAAGGAGTAACCGCTTATCCTCTAGGGGTGAAAACTGCACGCCTAGGGTATCACCCCCAATAGCAATTTCGTACTCTATGTCCCCCCTCAGTACAATAAAGACACAAATGCTCAGAAATCCTGCGTCTCCGCTCCATCTGAGACAGTTTTGAGCGACCAATCTGCATTGGCTCGGAGGGAGGAGAAGCGGGCGGAGATGGAGTCACTGGGGGTGTAGCATAGGTCAACATTTTAACATTGTCTCTGCCCCTGGTCTGTTTTTGGTATCATAACCTACGATCAATCCTGATTGCCGATGAAATGGCCTCATCGACAGTCTTAGGTTCGGGCAGACTTAACATTAAATCTGAAACCTCATCTGATAATCCTGATAGGAAACAGTCTAAAAGAGCATAGGTGTCCCACCTGGCTGAAACTGACCATCTCCTAAATTCTGCAGCATAATCTTCGACCGGACCCTTGCCTTGACGCAGTAACTTGAGCTTCCACTCAGAAGTCGAGGCAATGTCTGGATCGTCGTAAATTATTGCCATGGCCTTAAAAAATTCATCTACAGAGTTTAAAGCTGCATCTCCAACGGGTAAACTGTATGCCCAGGTCTGGGAATCGCCCGATAACAGAGTTTTAATAAATGTGACCCTTTGGGTCATGGTTCCTGAAGATCTAGGTCTTAACTCAAAATATGACAACACTCTACTCCTAAAATTTCGAAAGTCAGATCTGTGACCAGAAAATTTTTCAGGTACAGGCATACATATGTCTGTGCTAGGAGGGGATCGCACTTCATCCACTGCCGTCTGAAGGGTATGTAGCGAACCGGACAAAGCATCAATTATAGCTTTGTGATTACCCAGCACTTGATTGATGGAGTCCACCGAAGTGGTAAGTGCGCCCAGACGGTCAGTGTGTGCGTCCATTTGCATTTTTGGGTCTGGCGTTCTGTAACGATCGGTGTAACACAGAGAGGGTCTGATTACCGGTGATCTGCAGTATCACCGAGAATGCAGAATATACCTGATTATTGATGATCTGCAGTATCACCGATAATCAGATATATCTACTAACCTCTGGACACCTGAGATGAGAGTGTTTGGGTGCAACAGTATACTTTGAGGAAAGCACCCAGGAAATGTGAGCAAGACAGTAGGATCTACTGTGATGGGTTAGCTTCCTTCCACAAGCCTGCTACTCCCCAAAGGGGGGGGGGGGCAGGCTGAGACAGTGGGAAGGACAGAACATGAGTGACACCAGTGGAGGAGTGTCACTGACAGATCTGTGAACTATCTCCTAACAGGGGAGATAGTTCTCGAGGTCGGAAAGTCATTATTGTATAGTAAATATCTCAAGCACAGGAAACAGCGTCAAATAGGAAGATGACCAAATAAATCAAATATGCTATAACTAGAGTGGATATAATATCTCTTCCATGCACATGCCAACAGATAAGTAAAAAAACAAAAAAACATTGAGGATTGGCTCTCTGGTGCATGAAAAAGAGTATACACTTGCTTTATTAAATAAATGACATATAAAAAACACTACATATAAATCCCCCTAGATTACAAACAAACACATGAGATAAAAATCCTCCTCAACACAATTCAACCTCAGGGGGCTGCAGTCCCCCAACCCAAATAGAGCTGTTAGCACAGAAAGTCCAGTTCCGGATCAAAAAATGTTCATCACAAAAATCCTGGCTATGGAGCCCCTTTTAGCATGACTGGTTCACTACTGTGACAAGCAATGTAGGTTGATACATGTAGATGTGCAGGAAAGCGAAAAGCAGCAAACGCCAGTGACTAAGCACATAGTTCACAGGTCCTCTGGACAAGAAGCATGAGTAATTTGTTAGTAGTAGCGGACACAATACATGCAGTCAATGTGCACTAAAGTTCATATCCCTCAGTCGCAGGGTAGTGAGGCACATGCAGGCATGGATGATTGGCACCACTTATAACCAAAGCATGCATTAAAGTCCATATCCCTCAATCGCAGGGCATAGAAGCATCTGCCCACATAATCTTGATGTTTAAATCATGCATGGCAGCATCATAATGGATTAAGCACAAATCATAGCAGAGTGTGTCCTTCCAGAGAGAGATCAACAATATTCTCAGCAGATGTAACAGTAGAGGAAACAATTGGAAGATGTCATGCGTGCCCAATAGTTACCAGTCCCATGCCAGGATGTCCGGATCTGATGGAAAAGCTCCTAAGGTTGCTGGGCTGAAGGGTGTGGAGGAGCGAACGGGCTGCCAGGAGAGCCTAATCATTATTGATGATCTGCATCATGATTGATAATCAGATACATCAACTAACCTCTGGACACCTGAGATGAGAGTGTTTGGGTGCAACAGTATACTTTGAGGAAAGCACCCAGGAAATGTGAGCAAGACAGTAGGATCTACTGTGACGGGTTAGCTTCCTTCCACAAGCCTGCTACGCCCCAAGGGGCGGAGCCAGGCTGAGACAGTGGGAAGGACAGAACGTGAGTGACATCAGTGGAGGAGTGTCACTGACAGATCTGTGAACTATCTCCTAACAGGGGAGATAGTTCTCGAGGTCGGAAAGTCAGGTTGTAAACACACGGACAGATAAAGTACAGAGACAGTAGGCAGATACAGAATCCAGAGACTAGCCAGGTATCGGCAACAGAGAATCAGAAATACAAGGTACAAAATCAGAGATCAGGAGAATGGTCAGAAATGCAGAAAGTCATAACAGATAGTCAACAATGTCTAAGCTTGAGTGTGAGCTCCAAGATTCTCACACTCCAGGACTAACTAGATCATACAAATAATACAGATGGTACAAAATTCCTAGACTAAGGTGTGAGATCCGTAGCCATCAACACCTTGGAAACTAGTCTAGGAGACAGTACAGATAGTAACAGAATTCCTAGGCTAAGGTGTGAGTTCCATGATCATCAACAGCTTTGGAAACTGACTAATACACACAGATACTGACAAGATCTGAGTGCTACCACGTAGTGATCGCAACGCCAGACGCCAGAGAAATGACCAGCACCCAGTATACATACACCAGCGCTCTCCAGCGCCTCCCCTAAGTGCTGGACCAATGAAAGTTGCTGCAATTGTCAGCTGACCGTCCTTCTAAACCAGTGTGGACTATCAGTCCCAGCCACACCAGTCATGTGTTGTAATGTTGTTGCTGTATGGGATGCGGAATCTGCCGCCACGCTGTCTGAGCGTGCGGCTTTTCCTCCGCATTCCGCCTTACTGAGAGAAGCAGGCCTATGCGAGCAACTAGCCGCATTGGACGCGGAATCCGCCGCCCTGTAGTTAGAGCATGCGGCGGTTTCTCCGCGTTCCAACTGCGTCCCAACTGCCATGTCAAACGCGGAATCAGCCGCCTCACTCTGAGTATTGGCGGCGGCTTTTCCGCGTTTTCTCACAGTCTCCCACCTGAGCTGTAGATCTCTGCAGCTCGTCCTGAGTCACCATGGGCCTCTTGACTGCATTTCTGATCAGCGCTCTCCTTGTTCGGCCTGTGAGTTTAGGTGGATGGCCTTGTCTTGGTAGGTGTACAGTTGTGCCATACTCCTTTCATTTCTGAATGATCGCTTGAACAGTGCTCCGTGGGATGTTCAAGGCTTTGGAAATCTTTTTTTAGCCTAAGTCTGCTTTAAATTTCTCAATAACTTGATCCCTGACCTGTCTTGTGTGTTCTTTGGACTTCATGGTGTTGTTGCTCCCAATATTCTCTTAGACAACCTCTAAGGCCCTCACAGAGCAGCTGTATTTGTACTGACAGATTACACACAGGTGCACTCTATTTAGTCATTAGCACTCATCAGGCAAAGTCTATAGGCAACTGACTGCACTCAGATCAAAGGGGGCCGAATAATTATGCACACATCACTTTGCAGTTATTTGTAAAAAATGTTTAGAATCATGTATGATTTTTGTTCAACTTCTCATGTGCAGGGTTGCTCAGCAGGACCCCGAATGCGAAGTTTCCCTGAAAAATTCGGGTGTTTTTTAGGTTTGCCGCATGCGAACCCGAACCCGAATGCTGCGATTCCGAGTCGAATACGAAGCCTGCCGAATGTGCGCGCTCGAATTCGGCCGGATGGAGCTGTGGGTTCGGTTTCGGCTTCGGGATTCGGGGATGACGTGTTTGGGCCAATCAGAAGTCCTCCTGCCGAGGAGCTGGCAACCCTAGCAACCAATCAGAGGAGGGGAGCCTGGCCCTCCCCTCCTCTATATAAGGCGGCGGCCATGTTGCGGAGCCACGCACTTGTGTGACTGCTGCTGGTATTGAGAGATTCTCCAGTGCTGTGCTGTGTCTGAGCAAGTGCTTTTCACTGCTAAACCTAGCGTTTTTCTTCCTAAATACCTCCTAAACACATTTATTGTTGTCTTATATAGTTAGCTAGTATATTGATTGTTTTTAGTCAGCTAGTGTATAGTGTATACTGTGCTAGGCTAGTGTTAGTCTGTGAGCAGGCTAGGCCTGCTAGCCTAGGTAGCCTTAGCCCATAGTCCCCAACAGTCCCGATTTGATCGGGACTGTACCGATTTGGGGGGCCCCTCCCGCCATCCCGCGCTGCCCCCCTTCTGTCCCGGCCGCTGGGCAGAGAGAAGGAAAAAAATTGATCGAGGCACCAGCCCCGGGGATCTGCATGCGGGATGGATTGCCGCCGCTATTTATTTCTCCCTCCCTCCTTCCTAATGTGTCCCCCAGTGTCCCCGGCTTCCCCCCGCACAGTAATATGGGCAGCAGAGCGGGCAGTGAGTCTTACCACTGCCTCTCCGCTGCGTACCGGGATCTCCTCTGATCTTCTCACTTCCTGTGACGTCACAGGAAGCGAGAAGATCAGAGGAGATCCCGGTACGCAGCGAAGAGGCAGTGGTAAGACTCACTGCCCGCTCTGCTGCCCATATTACTGTGCGGGGGGAAGCCGGGGACACTGGGGGACATATTAGGAGGGAGGGAGAAGGATAATGATGGCGGCGGCGGCCATACATGCCGCATACCGGGCGGGCTGGTGCCTCGATCGGCTTTTTTTCCCCCCTCTCTCTGCCTGGCCACCCCCCTCCTCCTCCTCACCACCACCACCCCGGCACCCTCCCATTTGGGAGTAATTTAATAACAAAATTATTTAAAAAAAAAAAAACTTTTTTTTCCCCTGGGGTGGGCGTGACTAGGGGGTTGGGGGCGTGGCCAGGGGTGTGGCCTAATTGTCCCGTTTTGGGACATTGAAATGTTGGGAGGTATGTTAGCCTACTACTAGCTTAGGTAGGTTAGGGATTCTAGTTAGTTGTGTACTAGTAGTACTAGTTTAGTTAATTATTACTGCTGTAGTCTGTTACTTTATTAGTTTCAGTACTGTGTTAGTTAGTTACTGACTGTGACAGGTCACCACCAGCATCCATTGTGAGTGACCTGACCTGTGACTGTCTGTCACCTCACCTGCCCGAGCCTATTGATTGATTGTGTCTGACCGTGTGTGACCGTTTGTAATTGTCACCGATTATCTGCCGCATGACTTACTTGTAGCCTATTACGCTAGGTGTTTCTTAGTTACCTGCGTGCGTGCATACTACTAGTGTCTACTGTCTACTACTATACTACTAGTCTAGTACCCGTTCACTTATATTTTTTTTTCAATTTTACTGTGTGATTTTATTATCATCCGTAGTGTGTGCAATAAATAAGAGTTACAACACATACAGGCCACCACACCAGCATCCGTTGTGAGTGACCTGTGACTGTCTGTCACCTGCCCGAGCCTATTGATTGATTGCGTCTGACCGTGTGTGACCGTTTGTAATTGTCACCGACTGTCTGCCGCACGACTTACTTGTAGCGTAGTACGCTAGGTGTTTCTTAGTTACCTGCGTGCGTGCGTGCGTGCGTGCATACTACTAGTGTCTACTACTATACTACTAGTCTACTAGTCTAGTACCCGTTCACTTATATTTTTTTTTTCAATTTTACTGTGTGATTTTATTATCATCCGTAGTGTGTGTAATAAATAAGAGTTACAACACATACAGGCCACCACACCAGCATCCGTTGTGACTTGTGAGTGACCTGTGACTGTCTGTCACCTCACCTGCCCGAGCCTATTGATTGATTGCGTCTGACCGTGTGTGACCGTTTGTAATTGTCACCGACTGTCTGCCGCACGACTTACTTGTAGCGTAGTACGCTAGGTGTTTCTTAGTTACCTGCGTGCGTGCGTGCATACTACTAGTGTCTACTACTATACTACTAGTCTACTAGTCTAGTACCCGTTCACTTATATTTTTTTTTATCAATTTTACTGTGTGATTGTATTATCATCCGTAGTGTGTGTAATAAATAAGAGTTGCAACACATACAGGCCACCACACCAACATCCGTTGTGACTTGTGAGTGACCTGTGACTGTCTGTCACCTCACCTGCCCGAGCCTATTGATTGATTGCGTCTGACCGTGTGTGACCGTTTTTAATTGTCACCGACTGTCTGCCGCACGACTTACTTGTAGCGTAGTACGCTAGGTGTTTCTTAGTTACCTGCGTGCGTGCATACTACTAGTGTCTACTACTATACTACTAGTCACCACCAAGTCACCACCAACACAGATTTTATTAAAGTTTACACCTCTTCCCGCCCTCTTCTACTTATTTTTTTTTTACTGTATTTGTATAGTGCACAATGACTGGCAGAGGTAGAGGTAGAGGGTGAGGCACCACCAGGAGAGGAAGTGCCATTGCAGGAGCCACTGCCAGCAGCAGCAGGTCTGGGACTGGTGCGCCGCCAGCCACTGACCACAGGGAGGAGGGAGCAGAAGCGCAACAGCAGCGTGTTGCGCCCATCTTTGAGACGGGTCGTCGCCCACGGCCCATTGGGGAGAGTCAGGTGCAGGCTGTGGTGGAAATGATGGCGGGGCAGGAAGCCACCTTTTCCTGCCAGGCCTCCAGCACCAGCGAGACTAGTGCCACCAGCACCAGCACTCCTGTCCGCAGCAGGCCTCCACCAGCGCTTGAGGCCATGGTCACGGTGACCCCATCGACCAGCCTGCCCTCAATGAGCACGCTCTTCTCCCCTGAGACTGTGACCATGTACAGGGATGTTTTAAAGAAGTATGAGTTGGAGATGATGGGGCTATCCAAGGAGGAGGAGGAGGGGTTTGAGGTGCAGAAGTTTGTTGTTGGCGCTGAGGAGGAGGGGCGTGATGCAGGGGATGTTGGGGTAGAGGAGTTGGTTGAGTCGGGCTCACAGGATTTGTTTGGGGTTGATGATGATGACTTGATAGATCCTTGCTATGTGCCACCAGTACCACCAGCACAGTTGGTTGAAGGCAGCTCATCATCGGAGGAGGAGGCGTCTCTGGTGCAGAGGCGCGGCAGCAGCAAGGCGGCCAGCACAGGGCATGGAAGGCAGGAGCCACAGCCTACTGCTTCAGTCGCTACCACCACTCGCAGCAAACCTCTAACTACAACCATGGCAAGGGTATGGCCTTGTCTGATATAAGAAACTTTGGGGACACCAAATCTCTTCTGTCGCTAGAGCAATTGCTCTCAGAGACGGTCCCCTTGGTTTCTGAAGATGATGTAAGGCCTATCTCAATCCGCAATCCAGCCTTTTACCCGACGACTGCCCGCAGTCCCCCCGTTGATGCTTATCAGGAGGTCATTGAAAGAGAGCTACTTGAACTTGCTTCTGCCAAGACCTCAAGCCTCCGCAGTAACCTCTCTTCCGCTGAAAAGCAGGCCCTCTCCTCCCTCAAAGATAATGTATGCATTGTTATCAGAAATGCGGATAAGGGTGGAGCAGTGTTCGTGCTGGATACGGAAGTTTATCGCATGGAGGCATTGAGGCAACTCCGGGATTTGGCCACTTATTCTCCTCTGAGATGTGACCCTACAGCGGAGTATGGCAGACAGTTGCTTTCACTCCTGTCCTTGGGTGAAAGTTTGGGGGTAATTTCCAAGCGATTAGCAGAGTATCTCGCCGTTTCCTCGCCTGTTGTCCCGGTGTTTCATCATCTGCCTAAGATCCACAAACCGGGTTTCCCCCAGAGGGCAGGCCAATTGTGGCCGGGATTGGCTCTCTGGGGGAGCGCCTGGGCAATTGGGTAGATGAACACCTACAGCCTTTAGTACGACGTCTTCCTGGTTACATACGAGACACTAAGCATGTGCTTAGTAGTTTATTACACTTTCAATGGCATGACCACTACAGTTGGATAGCCATTGATGTCAAGTCACTATACTCTCTTGCATCCCCCATGCTCTCGCTTTGGACGCCCTCGATTATCACATGGCGAGATACTCTGCTTTCTCTACGGACCTCCAGTTCTTCGTCGGGCGTGCCGTCCAATATCTGCTTACCCACGATTATTTTCTTTTTGAATCTGATTTTTATGTACAACGCTGTGGAGCTTCAATGGGAGCAAAATTTTCTCCCTCACTGGCCAATTTATATATGGGCTGGTGGGAGGAGCTCCATATTTTTAGCGACTCAAATACCTATTCGGGTCACATTGTGTGGTATGGCAGATATATAGATGACCCGTTGGTCTTCTGGGATGGCACGCGCGACGAGGCACTACAATCTGTGGAGTCTCTCAATGCGAACTCTCTGAATTTAGTGTTTACCTCCCAGTGGACCCCCTCCGAGGTCAATTATCTTGACCTCACATTGAGGGGTGACCCCTCTACTGCCTCTGTGGTTTCTGGCACGTATCGTAAGCCCTGCAGTGGCAACTCCACCCTGAGGGCTAACAGTTGCCATCCGTCTCATACCATCCGTGCTGTTCCCGTGGGAGAGTCGATCTGGGCACGCCGCAATTGTTCAGATGGCTTGGCCCTTGGCGTGGAGTTGGACACTGTGAGTTCCCGTCTTCAGGAGCGTGGCTACCCTAAGTGGATGATAGAGAGGGGGAGGAGGCGGGCCTTGATGACAACCAGGGAGGAATTATTGATTTCTGGCTCTCGCCGGACGCAGTTAAGACCTAACAATTATATGACTTTTGTGACTACATATAGTCAGGAATATAAACGAATTACGCAGATCGTGAGGAAGTCTCTGCCTATTCTACAGACGGACGAGACTCTCAACCAGATTATTAAGCAGGGAGTCAGATTTGCCAGTAGGAGGGCTCCTACACTCGGGAGCATCCTGTCACCCAGTCTTCTCCCCTCCAGCACACAACGGCCTTGCTGGCTGACCACCTTTGGTTCCTACAGATGTAACTTCTCAACTTGCCACTACTGTGCCATTCACAAATCCACCCGTTCTGTTGTCTCTTTTTGTAATGGTAGAACCTTTCCCATAAAGCAATACATGAACTGTGACACGAAATGCGTGATTTATCTTATTTCGTGTTCCTTGTGCCACATTCAATATGTGGGGTGCACTAAAAGGCACCTCAGACAACGTATAGCGGAACATTACAGGGGAGCTGGGTGGTTGACTTTGGAGGTGTCCAATGTAGCGAAGCATTTCAGATTGGTCCATTCAGGTGACATGTCCTCTTTCTCATTCCAGGGTATTGAGCGTGTCCTAAGGCCTGTGAGAGGGGGAGACGTTTATAAACGTCTCCTTACCCGAGAGGCATATTGGATTTTCCAATTAGGGACACGCTCACCGGGAGGGCTCAATGCTAAATGGGACCTTAATACAGTCACTTAAATGGCTGAAATGATTATCTTTGCCTTCTGTCCTTATGTGATTACAGGCTCAAACTTTGAATTTCTTGAAGAGGATTATACTTATGCTGCCTGATGTTATATTGTGCTCAATCGCATGCATTTACATTTTTATGTCTTGCGTTATGTTTTATGTATTTGATTATACCAATGTTGGGATTTTCTGTCTCTTTTTTTTTTCCCCTCATTGTTTTACATGCACTTTTATTTGTGGGTGGGGTCATTTGAGCATGTGGTATCGGGTGTAACCTCACTCTATTTAAGAGTCACCCTTTCTCACTTGCGCCTATGCTATGATTAAGGGCGTGTAACGCCCGAAACATGTCAGCATGTGGTGCTGGATTTTAGCCTGTTATGTGTAACGATTGAATAAAGCCATATTGATTCCACCGACATCGTGCGGACTTCACTCTCTACAACCAAAAAGGCACAATCCTCCAAGGGCACCCAAAAAACCCAGCCCTCAAGCTCAAAGAGCAGGTTGAAGTCCCCAGTCTGGCGGTACTTCACCAAGTGCCCAGTGGACCCGACCCGTGCAATTTGCAACAGTTGCAATCTCAGTCTCAGCAGAGGTCGCAATATCCACAAATTGAGTACCTCGTGCCTGCAGACCCACTTACAGAGCAGACATTTTGAGGACTTTAATGAGTTGGAGAAGCTTATGCAAAGTGGTGGAGGCAGTGGTCAGAGCCAGACAGCCACTGCACAGATTTCAGCAGCAGCAGCAGCAGCAGCAGCCGACCCTCCTGCCCATCCAGCAGCAGGAGCACAGCAGCAACTCACTCCCCATCCCCCCCCCCGGGCAGCCAGTCCTCAGTGGCCTCATCAGCTCCCTCCACAGTGGCCTCCTCATCCTCCCGTGCAGGCAAACGCCGCCAGACCCTGCTCAGCGAAGCATTCCCCGGTGTGACCAAGGTGCTGCTTCCCGCCCAAGGCGCATCCGGTTGCTGAACGGGTTGCTTGCCCGGCCCATGTGCTCCCAGCTCCTGCCATATTCCTTTGTGCAGGAGGGGAGTGACATCAGAGCGCTGCTGCAGGTTGGGATCCCGGAGTGGCAAGTCCCCAGCCGCCACTATTTCTTCCGCAGGGCGATCCCAGCACTGCACCGTTCTGCCATGGAGAACGTGGGCCGCGCGCTGGATCACCATAACCATGGATTCCTGGAGCAGTCGGTTTGGGACAGAGCGCTATCTGGCCTTTATGGCACAATGGGTCAGCCTGGTGGAAAGCCCGAGCGAGGAAGCAGCAGCACCAGTCGCCCACTACGTGGTGCCACCACGCGGGGTCAGGGGAGAAGCAGCAGCTCCCACCGCCAAGCGATCCCGTCTCTCCAGCAGTGTGTAGGCCCGCCACTGCCAAGCGCTGCTGGAGATGAAAAGCCTGGGGAAACACTCCTTGACGGCAACTAACGTGCTCCGGTACTTCAGGGAGCAGGAGAGGACGTGGCTGACCCCCAGAGGCCTCACTGTGGGATTGGTGGTGTCCGACAATGCCGCCAACTTGCTGTCTGCCATCAGCAGTGGAGACTTGCTCCACGTCCCTTGCTTGGCCCACGTCCTGAACCTGGTGGTGCAAAAGTTCATGCGCACCTACCTGGGGATGGAGGAGCTGTTAGAAGCGTCGCGGAAAATTGTGCGCACTTTCCGCCACTCAGCAGCTGCCGCAGCAAAACTGGCAGGCATCCAGCAGCAGGAGGGCCTGCCACGACACCGCCTTATCATAGATGTGCCAACTCGCTGGAACTCCACCCTGGCGATGTTGGAGCGGCAGGTTGAGCAGAGGAGGGCTGTCAACCGGTACATCTATGATGCCACTGTCGCCGGCACCGGCAGCAGAAGCAGCACCACACTCCAGCTCCTCACCAACGCGCAATGGGGGCAGATGCAGCAGGTCTGCTTGGTGTTGGCTCCCTTCCTGCAGGGAACCAACCTGGTGAGTGAACAACGGGCATCCCTCTGCCAGTGGGTGCCCTTTGTTTGTCTGCTGGACAGGGCACTTGGCGATTTGGTGGATTTGGGAGAGGAGGCCCTGAAGCAGCTGGAACAGCAGCCGCCTGTGCAGTTCACTGCTCCGCAGGTATTTGAGTCCCTGGAGGAGGAGGAGTTGGAGGTGCTGGACGTTGCTGCTGGGGGGGGGGAACATCAGAGCGCAGCAGCAGTGGTGCGAGGGTGGAGAGAGGAGGAAGAGTCTCAGGGGCAAGAGGAGAAGGACGTTGACCCTGATGTCTCTGTTAGATGGTTCACCCTGTTCCCCATGACAGCACACATGCTGCGCTGCCTGCGCACAGACCCCAGGGTCAAGCGGATGCAAGCGAGGGAGGACGCCTGCATCAGCATGATCCTGGACCAACGGCTGAGGGGGAGGTGGGATCAGTTTCTGCCTGCCAGAGACCGTGAGCAGCGAGCAAGGGAGTTGCAGGAGATCCTTGTTCGGCGACTGGAGGAAGCCTTCCCCCCGCCTTCCACTCCCTCTGTCCCTGTCCAGCAGCCAGCAGCACAGCAGCAGGTGCCTGCGGCCAGCAGCAGCGTCAGGTGCCCAGGAGACCTGCTGTCATTGACGCAGGCGTTCTACATGAAGGTACAGCAGCCGAGAGAGGAGGTGCGGGCAGCAGCCACCTTCGGTGAGAGTCACAGCCAGCGCATGATCCGGATGGTGGCCGACTACATGGGGTCCTTCAGTGGGCTTGACACCGGCAGCGAAGAGCCTGTGAACCCCATGGAGTACTGGGTGGAGCGCTTGCACATCTGGAGGGAGCTTGCGCAGTACACCCTGGAGGTATTGTCTTGCCCCCCTTCCAGCGTGCTGTCTGAGAGGTGCTTCAGTGCGGCCGGTGGCGTGGTCACCAAGAAGCGCTCTCGTCTGTCCACAGAGGGCGTGGACAGACTGACATTTTTGAAGATTAACCAGGCCTTGATAGAAGGCACGTTCCTGGCACCTGTTGTCGGCGAAAGGAGGACATGAGGTGCCTGCCTGGGAATTACAATACATTGCCTGCTGCCTGCCATACGTGACGACTCCTCCTCCTCCTGCTGGCCTGCTGCATTGATTTACCTATGAATTTATGTATTTATTTATTGTATTTCTACCAGACTCCTGCTGCTGCTGCTGGCCTGCTGCATTGATTTACCTATGAATTTATTTATGTATTTATTTATTGTATTTCTACCTGACTCCTGCTGCTGCTGCTGCTGGCCTGCTGCATTGATTTACCTATGAATTTATTTATGTATTTATTTATTGTATTTCTACCGGACTCCTGCTGCTGGCCTGCTGCATTGATTTACCTATGAATTTATTTATGTATTTATTTATTGTATTTCTACCGGACTCCTGCTGCTGCTGCTGGCCTGCTGCATTGATTTACCTATGAATTTATTTATGTATTTATTGTATTTATAAAGCGGCAACATATTACACTGCGCTCATTTTCATCCTGTTGCTGTCAGTGGTCCCACCTCCAGAGTCCACACTATGCATTGCCTGCTGCCAGTGCCACACGTCACTCCACCTCCTACTGCTGCTGTTGTATTTATCCTGCTGCTGTCAGTGGTCTTACCGCCAGGGTCCACACTATGCATTGCCTGCTGTCAGTGCCACACGTCACTCCTCCTCCTACTGCTGCTGTTGTATTTATCCTGCTGCTGTCAGTGGACCCACTGCCAGGGTCCACACTATGCATTGCCTGCTGTCAGTGCCACACGTCACTCCTCCTCCTACTGCTGCTGTTGTATTTATCCTACTGCTGTCAGTGGTCCCACCACCAGGGTCCACACAATGCATTGCCTGCTGCCAGTGCCACACGTCACGTTTTCAGTTTTGTTTTTTTAAGTACACCTATTTCAATGTGAATTCACTTTAAAAAAAACACACAAAAAAACCCCGAATTCACGAATACGAATTTTAAACGAATTTTTAGGCGCAACCTCGAACCGAATATGAACTCGAACCGAATTTCGTGGTCGAAGGCGAATTCGAATTCGAATGTCATGCGGACCCGAATTCGAATGTACCCGAACCGAATTTTGGTACATCTGAGCATGCCTGATAGATACCTCCTCCATTCCACCTGACAGTTTATTCTATATACACACACACCTCCCCACAGTGATAAGTGCTCCCAGGCAATTTTTTTCCCAACAGGCTATTTTTATCTCACGTGTCTCTCATATGCCCCCCTCTATTGCTCCCAGGAGTAACAGTGGTCACCATTCCTTCCAGCAACCAAATATGTGCCTCTGTCTCATCAAAAAGTTGATCCCCACATGCCTCCTAGTAGCTGGTGCCTGACCCCCACTGTCTCTCAGTGATAAGGGCTGCCCCCACCAATCACTCACAGCAGCTATATATGGTTCCAATATCTCTCTGTACTTTATTTACGGTGTCCCCTTTTCTGTAAGCAGTCAGAAAGGGCCACAGTTTTTCTCACTGATTAGCGAACACTAAAAAGATGGTAACACACTGTAGATAATCCTGTAAAGTTGGGGATTCCTTTTTAGGTGGAGCTCACAAGGCGTGGGCATATTTTGGGGACACTTGACAATTAGAATAGAATACAGGAGCGCTAGAATGCTGGGGCCTTGAATAGCTGGGGCAAACAATATGGGGCACTGGAAAGCTTGAACACACTTTGGAGAGCATTGGAAAGCTGCTACACTATACACTTAGACGGTGAGCTTCAGCACACACCTCCTGCATAAGTTGACAGTGCACTGATGAAGCAAAGTATCCACCCTTGTAATTCTCCCTGTTCAGAAGATACCTCTGCCTGTGTATGGAGTGCTGTCTGCGCTACTCCTGGAGGCTGCTGCTAGCAAAACACAACACGCGATGGGTGGTTGGTTTCACTCTTGGGGAGAGACCTGGGGCCCCTGGGCTGTCATGTGGACCAGTGTTTGTGATTTTAAATTTATTTTTTGCAGCTTCTAGGATGCGGTTGACAGGTGAGTGGTTAGGGAGGGGCCGTGTGGGAGATGTGCCTACACGGGGCGTCCCTGTAAACGACGCAATTCACGATTGCGTCCAACCGAAGCCTCCCACCTGAATGCTAATCTATGTATTTCCTGCTAGGTATGGTACAGCAGGCAAAGGGTGTATGACAGTGCACCTGATTGGCTGACTGGCGTCTGCTGGCCAGATAGAGGCAGGATATTGCTCTGGCTGGAAGTTAGCAATTGTGTTTGTTGCAGTTGGCATTCAGTTTAGAGGTGGTGGGGTGAGTTCCCTGGAGGTGAGAGGTCCAGGGCTTGCCCGCACTTCCCTCTAGGTGTCGCATGGTGGTTTGGGGGCCCCAGTGAGTGAGAGAGACCTGGGGCCCCTGGGCAGTCATGAGGACCAGTGTTTGTGATTTTAAATTTATTTTTTGCAGCTTCTAGGATGCGGTTGACATGTTAGTTGTTAGGGAGGGGACTGTGTGGGAGATGTGCCTACACGGGGCGTCCCTGTAAAAGACGCAATTCACGATTGCGTCCAACCGAAGCCTCCCACCTGAATGCTAATCTATGTAATTCCTGCTAGGTATGGTACAGCAGGCAAAGAGTGTATGACAGTGCACCTGATTGGCTAACTGGCGTCTGCTGGCCAGATAGAGGCAGGATATTGCTCTGGCTGGAAGTTAGCAATTGTGTTTGTTGCAGTTGGCATTCAGTTTAGAGGTGGTGGGATGAGATCCCTGGAGGTAAGAGGTCCAGGGCTTGCCCGCACTTCCCTCTAGGTGTCGCATGGTGGTTTGGGGGCCCCAGTGAGTGAGAGAGACCTGGGGCCCCTGGGCTGTCAGTCATGTGGACCAGTGTTTGTGATTTTACATCTGAGCATGCCTGCTCATGTGTACACCACTTTGTATTGGTCTTCAGAATCGCATTTATTTCGCCAAGCACGACTGGGTCATGCCCAGAATTGGGTTTGGCACATGAATACAAGGCATATATATAGAACATAGAAGTCAAGAGCATAGCACATAGTAGACATCACTTCATCTCAACATACATACATACATGATACTTTTTCAAACATCTGCCATGTGGTTTGCAGGCAGAAAGTCAAAGTCACCATGGGGGGTCTGCGGGGGGGGGGGGGGGGAGAGCACGGGCAGAGTTTATAGAGTTCAGAGAAGTTATAGCTGAGGGGAAGAAGCGGTTTTTGTGTCTCGCTGTCTTTGTGGTGATGGACCGGTACCTCACGTGCCCCAGGGGGAGCTGATTGAAAAACTGGTGGCCAGGGTGGGAGGGATCCTTGGCAATCTTCAGTGCTCTGGAGCGTAGTCTGGCATTATAGAGGAAGTCTAGGGCAGGAAGTGTATTCCCGATGATCCTTTCCGCTGACCTGATGACCCTCTGTAGTTTGCGTCTTTCGTTTTCGGTGGAGCCAGCATACCAGACAGTGATGGAAGAACAGAGGACGGATTCGATGGTTGCGGTATAGAAGTTCGTCAGGAGTTCCCGTGACATGCCGAACTTCTTCAGTTGGCGGAGGAAGTAAAGCCTCTGCTGGGCTTTCCTCTGGGTGGAGACAGTGTTTGCCTTCCAATTCAGAGTGTTGGAGATGGTGGTGCCCAGGAGGCGGACACGGCACTTTCTCCACCTCCGTTCCACCAATGTGCAGTGGAGGTGGGGTGGAGGCATGTTTCCTAAAGTCAATGATAATCTCAACCGTTTTTGCATTGTTGAGGACCAGCTTGTTCTCCTTGCACCAGTGGCAGATCCTGTCCACCTGGTGGCGGTATGCCTGCTCGTCATTATTGGAGATCAGGCCGACTATGGTGGTGTCGTCTGCAAATTTGATTACCTTGACAGAGCTCGCCGAGGATCTGCAATTGTTCGTGTAAAGGGAGAACAGGAATGGTGACAAGACGCAGCCTTGTGGGGCCCCTGTGTTGGTGGTCTTTGCAGTGGCGTACCGTTAATTGGGCGCAGGGGGGCATGGCGCACCAGGTGTCACATGCCAAGGGGGGTGTCAGAAAGGCCAGCCCAGTACATTATTCTATCAGGGTTGCCAAACCGTGCAATCCGCGGTGGCACTGGCTGATCCCCGTGTAGCTGAGCAGGAGAAATCAATTGAGCCTCCACACCTCCTTTGTTCCTCCCTCCAACCAGTGATAGGCTTGGGTGCTTGCTCCTCTCTCCCTCCAATGAAAACAGAGAGGCAGCCGAGGGAGCCGCCCACACACATCTGACCAGGAAGCAGCATCAGCGTGCAGGGGAGTGAGAGCAGCGTGGTGTGTGAGTTGCTGTGCTGTGCTGAGGGGAGAAGAGTAGAAAAATCCCGGGGACTGAGAGTTCTGCAGCTTAGTGAGGCTCCTTGTTCTCCCCAGCTGGTATCACTGTGTGAGTTACGCCCTAGGGGGAGAGAGAGAGCAGGAGAGATGATTTTCCCCAGGGCACTGCAAGTTGTATTTGCAAAGCCCCTCCAGGACAGCTTGTCTGTGAGACTAGCATTATTATCAGCTTGATGTGGTGTGAAAGGGTGGGGACTGCTGATAGACAACACAGGCAGGAAACATGCATGGAAGGAGGTCTGCTGATCTGCAGATATCTCTCTGACCCCTCTGTGTTACTAAGCACTCAGGTCTCCTCCTGCCACCTGGTTTTCTATGGCTTAACCCTTTAGAGGCAAATACTTATACACCTCTGGAAACATGGGCCAGCAAGTCCTGTCAGCGCATGCTGAGACTTGTAGTAACCAGGAGTTCAGGTAATATTTATGAGCTGCACCTCCTCTGGATGATCTGACAGGATATGCTGAGCCACAGACTGTGAATCCAGCGTAAATTGTTTCAAAACTAAACAAATGATTAAGCATCCCCCACTGAACTATTTGCATGCTGGCAGTGATTGTGAGCTCCTCTGAGGATAGTGACATGACTGTAAGGCACTGTGGAAGATGACAGCACTATTTAAATACTAAAAAATGAATAATGGTGCCAGTTTAGACCCACCCACAGCTCTCCTTAAAAGTATGCTGCTGACTCTGTCCCCTGTCCATCTAAAATTTGGGGTGTCCTTTTTTTGGGGCTTTCTGGCTGGAGTCTGGACTGCCGACAGAAGTCAATAAATTATGCAGCTGCTGCCTGAGGCTGAGCTACAGCCTACCACAGCCAGCACAGTATCTTCTCCACCTGCATTATTGGCATTGCTGAGACCCCCGCCTCTGTCACATCAGTTCATGACACAGTTAAAGCCCAGCCTTTTCCTGTGTTGTATGCTGGGGGCCGCCGCTGGAAGCAGTGAGTGGAGGAGTGGATGCCTGGCCTGGCCACCTAGGACAGTGTGGAATAGCGGCAGCAACAGTGGTACTCAGTGGTGGTAATGTCACACACACTCACACTCCCTCTTGGCCTCGTGTGAGCACTGTCACTCACGGCAAGCCACGGAATCTGCGTGCTGCTGCCTGTGTGACCGCGCCACCAAGTACCACCATTCTGCCGTTATTTCACCATTTCCCTTACAACCTGACGCTTTTCCACCATTTCCCTCAACACAGAGTGGGCAGGGCAAGAGGCAAAAGGGGAGTCTCAGTCAACAGGCACTGTCTCGACTGGAGACAGTCAGAGGAGCTCCCAATGTCTAATGTCCTGGAGACAGTCCAAGAAGCTCACACTCTAATCCCTATCATACCAATAGCTAATGTCCTGAGATAATGGCTATCATTCATAAAGCATTTCCGCATGCGGAAATGCTTAAAACAGCTGACTTTACCAAACACTCAGCAAGTTCGGCATTCATAAAGCCTCTTTCCGCATAAAAAACTGACACTACCGAGCAGAGCGATAAATCACCGCCTTGTGCGGTGATTTTCGGAACAAATGTAAAAAAATGGTAATTCATAAAGAATTACGCAAGCGGTATGTGGACGGGAAATACCGCTCCCTGTCATGTGGCGATACTAATTTAAAGTGAATGGAGACACAGACCTCCCAGGTACCTGCAGTAGAGCGGAACACGGAGAAATGTATCAACTCGGCAGCTTCCGTGTCTCCGCCTGCCTACCGCCAGCTTAGTTCGGGGAATCTCCGCACTGCTATCGCACCTGGATACATTTTTATGAATGCCCACCCAGAAGTCTAAAATACCGGCAGCGGTATTTTCCCGCATTGATTCTCCTTACCGACAGCTCCTTCATGAATGATACCCATTGTGGATTTATATAGCACTGACATCTCCTGCAGCACTTTACAGAGTACATAGTCATGTCACTGACTGTCCTCAGAGGAGTTCACAATCTAATCCTACCATAGTCATAGTCTAATGCCCTACCGTATTATATTATGTATCTAGATAGCACTGACATCTTCCACAGAGCTATACGAGTACATAGTTAATTCCCCTCATAGGAGTCAATCTAATCCCTACTATAGACGTATTAGACAGCCGTAACCTATTTTTTTTTCAGGGGGGGGGGGGGTCTGTGGATATCCAGCACCGGGTGTCAAATACCGTAGGTACGCCACTGGGTCTTTGGTTGCGAGGAGGTGGAGCCCAGCTTTACCACCTGGGATCTGTTTGTAAGGAAGTCATTGATCCACAGTTGGGGTGTGGGGTGGACCCCGAGCTCAGCCAGGTTCTCTTGTAGTATTTGGGGGCTAATGGTGTTAAATGAAGTCAAGGAGGAGAACCCTGGCATATGAATTTGGTTTGTCAAGGGGATTGTTGACAAGCTCCAGACAGATATTAATGGCTTCGTCGGTCGACCTATTTGCCCTGTAAGCAAATTCGTACGGGTCTAGCTGAGTTTCTGCTTTGTGTTTAAGGAGGGGCAGGACCACTTTTTCAAAAGTTTTCATTATGACCGATGTGAGGGCGACAGGCCTGAAATTATTGAGGTCAGATGCGCCTTGCTTTTTGGGTACAGGGATGATAGTGGACCTCTTGAAGTAGTGGTGCTCAAATACCCCTTTTTAAAATTCGAGTTTGGTCGAATTCGAATAGTAAATTATTCGAGGTCAGTCGAATATTCGAGTCGAATAAATTTTACTATTCGATTCGACCTCGGACTTCGAGCTCACTATTCGAGTCGGTATTCGAGCTCATTATTCGAGCTGACTATTCGAATTGGCCTTAAATAGCTTCCCAACACTTGTTTTGAGGGTGAATAATGCAAGAAACATATTTTTTTCCAAGTAACAACAGCAAGTGATTATGTGGGGATGTTCCTTTAAAAAAAAAAGGTGAAAAGAGAAGTTGTGTCCAGAATTTTGTTCAGTACTGTATATACTTCTTCTTCTTCTTTATCTTCTTCTTTATCTTCTATATCTTCTTCTTCTTCTTCTATATCTTCTTCTTCTTCTTCTATATTGTCTTCTTCTTCTTCTTCTTCTTCTTCTTCTTCTATATCTTCTTCTTCTTCTTCTATATTGTCTTCTTCTTCTTCTTCTTCTTCTTCATCATCTTCTTCTTCTTCATCTTCTTCATCTTCTTCTTCATCTTCTTCATCTTCATCTTCTTCATCTTCTTCATCTTCATCTTCTTCATCTTCATCTTCTTCATCTTCATCTTCTTCATCTTCATCTTCTTCATCTTCTTCTTCATCTTCTTCATCTTCATCTTCTTCATCTTCTTCTTCATCTTCTTCATCTTCATCTTCTTCATCTTCATCTTCTTCTTCTTCTTCTTCTTCTTCTTCTTCTTCATCATCTTCTTCTTCTTCATCTTCTTCTTCTTCATCTTCTCCTATATCGTCTTCTTCTTCTTCACTTATTTCTCTTTTCATTTTTTTTTTTAAAGAAATGCAGCTATTTTTGAGCGTAACAACAAATAGCTGGTGGCGCACGCATGTTGGAAGCGCCATTGTATGTGCTCCCTGGCAGTGGAAACACACAGACAGCAGGAGGTAAATTCAGCAGCAGGAGGAGGAGGATGAGTGTGTGGCAGCATGCAGTCAATGAGGCAGGCAGCGTGACATAATAGCCCTGGTACCTAGCGGTGATACCAGGGCTGTAAATAAACACAACAGGAGGTCCCAGACAGCGGTCGTGCAGCCCACATTGTGTCCAATACACAACTGGGACAACACAGTTTTCAACCCGGGCACCTCAGAAAAATTAAACCTTTTTTTGTAATGGTTTTGTAGTTTTGGTTTTACAACCAATTACACAGATATATAGCTATTTTTTGACGTAATAGCTGGTGGCAGAGTGGCAGCAGAAGGTAAATCTGTGTACCCTGGCGGTGGGAAACACAGACAGACAGCAGCAGCAGGAGTAATGGAGGAGTAGTGTGAGTGTGGCAGCAGGTAGACAGCGTGACATAATAGCCCTGGTACCTAGCGGTGATACCAGGCCGTAAATAAACACAACAGGAGGTCCCAGACAGCGGTCGTGCAGCCCACATTGTGTCCAATACACAACTGGGACAACACAGTTTTCAACCCGGGCACCTCAGAAAAATTAAACCTTTTTTTGTAATGGTTTTGTAGTTTTGGTTTTACAACCAATTACACAGATATATAGCTATTTTTTGACGTAATAGCTGGTGGCAGAGTGGCAGCAGAAGGTAAATCTGTGTACCCTGGCGGTGGGAAACACAGACAGACAGCAGCAGCAGCAGGAGGAGGAATGGAGGAGTAATTATGTGAGCAGCTATTGTTTGACGTAATAGCTGGTGGCAGTGTGGCAGCAGAAGGTAATTCTGTGTACCCTGGCAGTGGGAAACACAGACAGACAGCAGCAGCAGGAGTAATGGAGGAGTAGTGTGAGTGTGGCAGCAGGTAGACAGCGTGACATAATAGCCCTGGTACCTAGCGGTGATACCAGGCTGTAAATAAACACAACAGGAGGTCCCAGACAGCGGTCGTGCAGCCCACATTGTGTCCAATACACAACTGGGACAACACAGTTTTCAACCCGGGCACCTCAGAAAAATTAAACCTTTTTTTGTAATGGTTTTGTAGTTTTGGTTTTACAACCAATTACACAGATATATAGCTATTTTTTGACGTAATAGCTGGTGGCAGAGTGGCAGCAGAAGGTAAATCTGTGTACCCTGGCGGTGGGAAACACAGACAGACAGCAGCAGCAGGAGTAATGGAGGAGTAGTGTGAGTGTGGCAGCAGGTAGACAGCGTGACATAATAGCCCTGGTACCTAGCGGTGATACCAGGCCGTAAATAAACACAACAGGAGGTCCCAGACAGCGGTCGTGCAGCCCACATTGTGTCCAATACACAACTGGGACAACACAGTTTTCAACCCGGGCACCTCAGAAAAATTAAACCTTTTTTTTTTTAATGGTTTTTTGGTTTTGTTTGTAAAAGAAATTACACAGATATATAGCTATTTTTTGACGTAATAGCTGGTGGCAGAGTGGCAGCAGAAGGTAAATCTGTGTACCCTGGCGGTGGGAAACACAGACAGACAGCAGCAGCAGCACACAGCAGCCCACTGTAGGTGTAAAATGTGTGGCTGCAGGCGACGTAATAGTCAAAGTGAACCAGGCTGGCTTAGTGAGCAGGAGCCAGGAGGTGGTAAAGGGTGGTAAGGCACATTAACGATGGTTCTTAGCCAGTTCATGTCCCCCTCTCGCCGACAACAGGGGCCAGGAACTCGCCTTCCACCCACGCCTGGTTCATCTTGAGAAACATTAGTCTGTCCACAGACTTGTGAGACAGACGTGAGCGTTTCTCGGTGACCACGCCACCAGCTGCACTGAAGCAGCGCTCGGACAGCACGCTGGAAGGGGGGCAGGACAGCACTTCCAGGGCGTACTGCGCCAGCTCGCTCCAGATCTCCAGGCGCTTGACCCAATACTCCATGGGATCAACAGGGGCATCGCTGTCAAGCCCGCTGTAGGACCCCATGTAGTCAGCCACCATGCGGGTCAGGCGCTGGCTGTGACCGGTGGAGGATGCTGCTGCATGCACCTCCTCTCTAGTCACTGCTGCCGGAGCCTCTACAGTCCTGTAGAGCTCGTGGCTGAGAGACAGCAGGTCTGTGGGGCGCTTGCTGCTGGATGCAGGCACCTGCTGCTGCCTCTGTGCTGGCTGCTGGACAGTGGGGGTGGAAGGCTGGGGGAAGGCTTCCTCCAAGCGCTCAACAAGGGCCTGCTGCAAGCTCCTTATTTGTTGCGCTGGGTCTCCTCCTGCAGGCGGCAGGAACTGGCTCAACTTCCCCTTGAGGCGTGGGTCCAACATCATGCTGATCCAGATGTCCTCCCTCTGCTTCATCTGGATCACCCTGGGGTCTCTGCGCAGGCACGTCAGCATGTGCGCTGCCATTGGGAAGAGGCGGGCCACGTCTGCTGGCACATCGACGGCAGTGCTGCTGTCCTCATCCTCCTCCTCTGCCTCGTCAGCCTCATCCTCTCTCCACCCCCGCACCAACTCAGCTGCACTGTGCTGCTCCCCCTCATCAGCAGCAAGGTCAGGGACCTCCACCAAGTCCTCCTCCTCCTCCCCCTCAGAGGTGGACTGTGCAGCTGCTTGCCGCTCCTGCTGGTCCAAGGCTGCCGCTCCCTGTTCCAGCAAAGCATCGAGGGCCCTGTTCAGCAGACAAACCAGGGGCACCCACTCGCAGACCATAGCATGGTCCCTGCTCACCATGTTAGTGGCCTGCAGAAAGGGAGCCAGCACTAAGCACACCTGCTGCATGTGCCTCCAGTCATCATCGGGGACGATGGACGGGATGTTGCTGGTCTTGTCCCTTCTCTGAGCGGCGGAAACAGTGGCCAGGGCAAGGTACTGTTTGACAGCGCGCTTCTGTTCAACCAGACGCTCCAACATCGCCAGGGTGGAGTTCCAGCGAGTCGGAACGTCAAGGATCAGCCGATGGCGTGGCAGATCCAGCTCCTTTTGCACGTCTTCCAGGCTCGCACAGGCTGCAGCCGAGCGCCGGAAGTGACGCACAACGTTCCTTGCCGTTTCCAGCAGTTCGCCCATCCCCTGGTAGGTGCGCAAGAACTTCTGCACTACCAGGTTCAGCACGTGGGCAAGACAAGGGATGTGGGTCAGGTTTCCCCTGTCTATTGCGGCAACCAGATTGGCCCCATTGTCGGCCACCACCTCTCCGACTCTGAGGCCTCTGGGGGTCAGCCAAATCCTCTCCTGCTCCTGGAGTTTGGCCAACACATGGGTTGCCGTCAGCTTGGTCTTCCCAAGGCTGACCAACTGCAGCAGCGCTTGGCAGTGGCGGGCCTTCACGCTGCTGCTGAGGCGGGGGGTTTGGCCAGGTGTGCCGGAGGATGGCAGAGGATCGGAGGAACCTGCTGCAGTTCCCCTGACCCTGCGGGGTGGCACCACCCACTGTGTTGCTGCTGCTGCTGTGCCCGCTGCTGCTCTCCCATCCTCACCCCCTTCCACCAAGCTGACCCAGTGGACAGTGAAGGACAGGTAGCGGCCTGTCCCGAAGCGGCTGCTCCAGGAGTCCATGGTGACGTGGACCCTTTCACCAACCGCGTGCTCCAGCCCTCGCTCCACATTGGCCATCACAAAGCGGTGCAGTGCAGGAATGGCCTTGCGGGAGAAAAAGTGTCTGCTGGGGAGCTGCCAGTCTGGGGCTGCGCAAGCAAGCAGCGCACGAATGTCGCTCCCCTCCTGCACGAGCGTGTACGGCAGGAGTTGGGAGCACATGGCCCGTGCCAGCAAGCCGTTCAGCTGCCGCACGCGACGGCTGCTGGGAGGCAGAGCCCTAACCACCCCCTGGAAGGACTCGCTCAAAAGGCTCTGGCGTGGCCTTTTGCTGGCACGGGAATCAGCAGACACAGCGGAGGAGGCCACTGAGGACTGGCTGCCAGAACAGGCCTCAGTGTCGGCGGCAGGAGTTGCAGAGGGGGGAGGAGCAGTGCGTTTCCGCACTCCTGCTGGTGCTGCTGGAGGAGCAGGAGGGCGGGTGGCTGCTGTTGCTGCTGCTGCTGAAGGCTGTGCAGTGATGGGTGTGGTGCCACTGCCAGCACCAGATGCCTTCAGCCTCTGGAACTCCTGATGCTGGTGGAAATGTTTCGCAGCAAGGTGGTTGATGAGCGAGCTGGTGCAGAACTTTAAGGGGTCTGCACCTCTGCTCAACTTCCGCTGACAGTGGTTGCAAGTGGCGTACTTGCTGTACACTGTGGGCATGGTGAAAAAGCGCCAGATTGGTGACAGAAACATCCACCTACGGCATGGAAGCGCTGCTGCCTGTCTCCCTGTGGTGGTTGGGGGTGGGGCTTGGGGGGCTTGGGTGCGGCTGGTGGTGGTACTGGCAGATGCTGCTGCTGCTGCTGCTGAGCCTGAGACACCAGCAGGCTGTGGGACCTGCCTACTGCTGCTGCCAATGCTTGCAATGATGCGCCTCCTTGCAAGGCCCACAAGAGCATCCTCCTCCTCCTCCTCAGAGCTGCTGAGGACGACATCCCCTGGAGGTGGTGGCACCCAGTCTCTGTCTGTCACCGGGTCATCAACATCCTCCCCCTCCTGAAAAATGTCCTGCTGGGATGAGGACCCCCCAAACTCCTCTCCTGATGCATGGATGGGCTGCTTGACTGTCGCCACAGTCTTGCTGTCCAATCCCTCATCCCCCAAAGTGCCCATCAGCATCTCCTTATCAAGATCGCCAACAACAGCAGACAATTTACTCATGATGCCTGGGGTCAAAAGACTGCAGAATGACAGGTCGGCGAGTGACGGTGAACTGGCCTCCTCCCCAGACCCTGCTGGGCGGCTGCTGCGAACAGGGGTGGTGGTGGTGGTGGTGAGGGTGGAGGCCTCAGATGCAGAGCTGATGGCGGGCTGCTCATCCTCCGTCATGAGTTGCACCACAGTGTCTGCATGCTTTTCCTCAATGGGACGTTTCCGACCCGGCTGGAGGAAAATCGGAGCAGGTGCTACACGCTGCTGCTGCTGTGTCTCTGCAGCGTGAGTTGCAGATGCTCCTGCTGGGCGGCGCCCAAGGCGTCCACGGCCAGTGGCTATGGGAGGAATGTTAGCCACTGACGCTGCTGCTGCTGCTGCGGAACTGTGCATGGTGGCGCGCCCGCGGCTTGCCACAATGCTGCTCCCTCTCCTCCTGATTCCCTTGCTGCCCTTCCCCTTGCCCAAACCGCGCTGGCTGCCACTTCCAGACATCTTCGATGTTTTGGGCGTATAGACAAAAGTTTTTTAAAAGGGCGGGTGAAAAGTGGGGTACTTTAATGGAGTGGGTTGGTGGGTGAGGTGACTGAGTGAGTGTCCCTAGTACAGTAAGTAAGTAGTAACAGTCAGGAAGTACAACTAGCAGTTACAATAATCAGTAATCACAAGTAAATTTAGTGTGTGTACACTACAGACAGTGAGTGCACGCACGCGCAAACACGCGCAGGAGCTAGCCTATGAACAGTGACTGAGTGAGTGTCCCTAGTACAGTAAGTAAGTAAGTAGTAACAGTCAGTAAGTACAACTAACTAATTACAATAATCAATCAGTTATCAGAAGGAAATAGAGTGTGTGTAGTGTGTACACAGACAGTGAGTGCACACACGCAGGAGCTAGTAGCCTATGAACAGTGACTGAGTGTCCTAGACTCCTAGTACAGTAAGTAGTAACAGTAAGTACAACTAACTAATTACAATAATCAATCAGTTATCAGAAGGAAATAGAGTGTGTGTAGTGTGTACACAGACAGTGAGTGCACACACGCAGGAGCTAGTAGCCTATGAACAGTGACTGAGTGTCCTAGACTCCTAGTACAGTAAGTAGTAACAGTAAGTACAACTAACTAATTACAATAATCAATCAGTTATCAGAAGGAAATATAGTGTGTGTAGTGTGTACACAGACCGTGAGTGCACACACGCAGGAGCTAGTAGCCTATGAACAGTGACTGAGTGTCCTAGACTCCTAGTACAGTAAGTAGTAACAGTGAGTACAACTAACTAATTACAATATTCAATTACAATAATCAATCAGTTATCAGAACTTGGAAATAGAGTGTGTGTAGTGTGTACACAGACAGTGAGTGCACACACGCAGGAGCAGCTAGTAGCCTATGAACAGTGACAGTGAGTGTCCTAGTACAGTTACAGTATATAACTACAATACTAATACAATCAGTAGTAAAGGACAGCAGAAATACTGGTATAGAATAGAGAGAAATAAACAGAGGACAGGAGGACAGCTGTCCACACAGGCAGGCCCTGAGGCCTAAAGCTGTAAGCCTGCAGCAGCTGGCCTGTCTCTATGTAACACAAAAGCCTACTAACTAAAATACAATGTCTAACTAACTAACAACAATATAGGTGTGTATAGGAGGTGTATGTGAGCAAAAACGCTAGGTAAATGACCACAATAAAGCTCTTGCTAAGCCAAAGCACAAAGGAGCAACTCTCTCTCTATGCAAGTCTCAGGCAAGGACGGAGAAACGTAACATGGCGGCCGCTATTTATAGGGTAGGGGCTGGCCAGGGTCCCCCTTTGTGATTGGCTGCCGTCAGAGGGCCTGGGAGCCCTCTGATTGGCTCTAAGGACATCAATCTGGGCTATGACGCTATTCGAGCTCGGTACCGAGCTCGAATAGCGCCGTTTGCTCGAATAGCTCGAATAGTGAATGGGCTATTCGAGTGTACGCGAATAGCCCATTCGAATAGCTACAGCTATTCGGAGCTCGAATACCGAGCTCGAATAGCTGGAAAAGAGCTCGAATATTCGAGCTACTCGAATATTCGAGCTCTGCTGAGCACCACTGTCTTGAAGCATGCTGGTACTTTGCCACACTGTAGGGACTTATTAAAGACAGAGGAAAGGATAGGAGCAAGCTGCTGTGCGCATGCTTTCAGGCAGGCTGGTGACACTCCGTCAGGGCCTGAGGCTTTCCTGGCCTTTAGCCTGGATAGGTGGCACGCCACATCCAACTTATTTACGGCCAGAGGGGTCAAGTTTTGGCATGGTGGTACTGCGGTATTGGTTGAAGCCTGCAGCTTCGGAAGCCTCGCAGGAGTCTCATTCTCCTTGAACCTGCAGTAGAAGTCACTGAGGTTTTCGGCGAGCTCAGTGCTGGGAGGTGCACTTTGGGGGGGCTTGTAATTTGTGGCAGCCTTAAGTCCCCGCCAAACAGCTTGTGAGTCGTTTGATGACAGGTCCTCCTTTAGCTTGTCTGCGTATCTCCTCTTTGCGCTTCTCAGTTCCCTGTCGAGCAAGTTTCTTGCCTTCCTGTATTCCTCCTGGTTCCCGGATTTGTGTGCGGCTTCCTTGCTTCTTCGCAGTTGCCGAAGTTTCTTGGAGAACGATGGCTTGTCGTTTAGATAGAGTTTGTGAGTTTTTGTTGATATGCAGGAGTCCTTGCAGAACCTAATGTACGAGCTCACGTTGTCTGCCCACTCATCCAGGTCCTTGTGCTTCCAGGGCCTTCCAGTCTGTGCAGTCGAAGCAGCCCTGAAGTTGAGGCTTGGCCTCGCTTGACCACACTTTGGTTGATTTAAGGACTGGTTTTGCGGTTGTACTGTGTGTGGAGAAAAGGCTTCCTCTGCATCACTCTCGCATACAGCATCTCCTTGTGTAAAGTGCACCGAATGGTTAAACAATGCACAGTGACTCCATCTGCAACAAGATGATGTTGTAGGTCTTTGGTGCTGGTCTGTGGGCTGACTGACTGTTCTCACCATTCATTGCTTCTGTCTATCCGAGATTTTTCTTGGTCTGCCAGACTGCCACTTCGAGCCTTAACTTGAACTGAGCCTGTGGTCTTCCATTTCCTCAATATGTTCCTAACTGTGGAAACAGACAGCTGAAATTTCTGATACAGCTTTCTGTATCCTTCTCCTGAACCATGATGGTGAACAATCTTTGTCTTCAGTAGAGATGCCGCAAACTCACGTATTTTTGTTTGCGAACCGCAAACGCAAACTTGCGAAAAAGTTCCTGAACTGGCGAATCATGTGAACTGCAACAGACTTCAATAGGCAGGCGAACTTTAAAACTACAAACACAAATTCTGGCTACAAAAGTGATGGAAAAGATCTTTCAAGGGGTCTAACATCTGGAGGGGGGCATGACAGAGTGGGATACACGCCAAAAGTCCCGGGGAAAATTACGTATTTGACGCAGAGCAGGGTTATAATCCCTAAAGGGCAGAAATCACATTGCATTCCTAAATTGGAGGCCTAAAGTGCTTGAAAACATCTTGAGTGTGCACTATACATGGATCAGGTAGTGTAATTAGTGTACTGCTTCACATTGACAGACCAAACTCACTGTGTAACACACCACAAACAGCTGTTTGTGTAGTGATGGCCGTGCTGGACTGGTGCGCACTATGGTGAGAGTGCAGGCGATGGCGGTTTTCAAGCCCTATGGTCGGGCTGAGGTAGCTCAATGACAGAACAACAGTGACAGTGTCCAGCTGATCGAATTTGGTCTGTCCACAATGAAGCAACAACCTTATCTTTTTGGATCAGGTGTGCCCCCCAACACACTCATATAGCCGGCCATTGCTTCATTGTGATACGCAAGCCTCTTCACCACAGCAAGGTGACGATCACGAAGGGGAATTGACACATGTACATGCCCTTTGTCTTGTTGTTGCAGCTGTAGTGCAGCCAGAAAAATTAGGTAGGCATGTACACGCACCAGAAAAATTATTATAGCGGCCGCTGCTATACAGGAATCCACCTGGAGTCCTTGACCCTGTCAGTGGTGGCGGAGAAGGCAGTCAAGCGACCTGCAGGCAAAGATGCTGCGTGGGGACCGACTTAGTCTTGGGGCAAGCCTGACCGTGCTTTGCAGACCAGGCATGGTCAGATGGACCCTTGACCCTTGCCAGAGATGACACCACTTGCCTTTTAACCAGGGATGCTCATCCGGATTCCGGATATCCGGTTAACCCAGATATCCGAACTTTTTTATGCTATCAGATTCGGATTCTGGATTTTTTTCAAAATCCGAATAGCTATCTGCAGATATTTGGACACATAACACGGATATCCGCGGATATTGCAAATATCCAGATCCGAAACTGATTACAAAAATAATCTCTCTCTCTCTCTCTCTCTCTCCTCCTCCTCCTCCTGGGGGGTCCCTGTCACTACCTGAACTGGGGGGGCACCTACTGTCACTACATACACTGGGGGGCTCCTGTCACTAAATGAGCTGGGGGGCTCCTGTCACTACCCTACCTGTGGGGCTCCTGTCACTACCAAAACTAGGGGACTCCTGGCGCTACCTTAACTAGGGGGCACCTGTCACTACCTAAGCTATCCAGGCCAGCCATCCCAGCATCACCACCAGCCAAGCAGCCCAGAATCACTGATTTTTTTTTAAGCGCTGGCGCTTTTGCAAATCGCCCTAAAAGGCTGTAATGATTTACTATGACATTGTTCACATGTAAGCGTTTTGTTTCATTGAGATCGCAAAACGCGCTACATGTACCATTTTCTGAGCAGTTTAGCTTAATGGAAGGTGTAGGGAAATCGCAAAGCGCTTGGTATAGCGATTTCCAGAGCGCTTTTATGAATACATACATTGCATTATTTCATTTTCCGGGTCAAAGAGTGCACTTCCTTACTGACGTGGTGTGTGATTCAGACACTACTGATGCCTGCAGGACTGCCAGGCAACCAGGGGTGCAACTAGAGGGGAGAAGTCCTTGTAAAAATAGGGGGCCCCAGACCTTTTGATACCCCAACTACTAATCTTCCCTTACTCTGATACAGGGACTATACTTCAGATCGGGTGTTTTTGTGGCTACACTTGTTATGGGTGTGAAGATGATGATGGCCTTTGTGAGATGGGCCTCATTAATTGTGGTTACGCCACAGCAGGCAACTTGTATTGTTGAAAAGGAAATAAATATGGCAGCCTCCATTTACCTTTTACTTCAGGTTCCCTTTAAATAAGAACAGCCCTTTTTTTTTTTTTTTTTGAACACTGAGCATTAAAGAGACAGTGAAACGAAAATAAACTTATGATATAATTAATTGGTTGTGTAGTATAGCTAAGAAATAAAACATTAGGAGCAGAGACATAAGTCTAATATTGTTTCCAGCACAGGAAGAGTTAAGAAACTCTAGTTGTTATCTATGCAAAAGAGCCATTGAGCTCCAAGACTTTCGAAGTCGCAGAGAGCTCTATCTTCTGAAGCGTATTATCTCAAGTGTCTGGCACTATTTTTTTTTTCCTGCAGAGAACAGTTCAAAAGTTCACTGGCCTGCTCTGTAAAACAATTTAGAATGCTGAGTAGTGTGTAAACTGCTAACAGAGAATGATGCAATGTTATATAAAAAACTATATATAAAATTATGAGAATATTTTTTTTGCTACTAATGTTCTAGTAATCATCCGTACTACACAACCAATTCATTATTAATGGGCAGCACGGTGGCGTAGTGGTTAGCGCTCTCGCCTTGCAGCGCTGGGTCCCCGGTTCATATCCCAGCCAGGGCACTATCTGCAAAGAGTTTGTATGTTCTCTCCGTGTCTGTGTGGGTTTCCTCCGGGCACTCTGGTTTCCTCCCACATTCCAAAAACATACGGATAAGTTAATTGGCTCACCCTAAAAAAAATTGGCCCTAGACTACAGTACTTACACTACATAATATAGACATATGGCAACGGTAGGGACTAGATTGTGAGCTCCTTTGAGGGACAGTTAGTGACAAGACAATATATATATATATACACTGTACAGCGTTGCGTAATATGTCGGCGCTATATAAATAATAATAATAATAATTATATCTTTTTTTTTGCTTCAGTGTCTCTTTAATGAGTATAGATTAACTTTTAATAAACTTGAGTACGTGTACTTGTGTATTATTGAAGTGAAAAAAAAATACAATCATAAATTTGGTTTTCAAAAAACTGGGGGATTTTAGTTTTTTTCTCACAAATGAAGCGACAGAAATTATTTAGGTTCAGGGCTTCAGGCATTGGCCAATTCTTTTCCATAGTTGTCTGTCTGCTGGTATTTAGCGAGAACAGTATGTAATAGCTATTTCAAATTCCTAACATAGATAATAGGTGAAAGGATTCTATAGACAACGCACAGAACACATGTCTGAATAGAGACTGAAAGAATATATTCATTCCTTAAAAGAATAGGACTCTAAGAATTGTCAGGGGACCTGACTTTTCATCACATTTTGTAGTCTTGAAACTTTTCTTCTTTATTGAATGGCTACAAATACACAGTCATAAAACAGTTCTGCTTGTGTTTCAAAAAAATGCATGTAATCAGTATGTTTAGTCTGACAGTGTCTATTTTGTATGTTATTTTCGTGGTTGACCATTTATTATTATTTAGTATTCATGTAGCGACAACATCTTCCCCAGCACTGTACAGAGTATTTTTCAGACTTTAAGACGCACCTGTAATGCTTGGGGGGTATACTTTCTGAGTCAGCGTGTGTGCTCAAGACTATGCAGCTGGGTAATGGAAGAGGCTACACAGGTGCCCACAGGAGTAATGAACATGGGAGCAAGATTGCCCAGAGCAACTACAGCTCTGGGCTTCCGATACCGCCTATCACACTAGATGCTATGTGATACAATGCACAACAGACGTAGTCGGTAACAGGCTAGGGTCATAAGATCAGATGGCAGTGGTACAATGGACTAGGCGAGAGAATGGTCAGTAAAGCTAAGGTCGTATCTAAGTCAGTCTGGCAGTCGCATTGAAATAAATTAATTGAGTAATGAAAGTCGCATTAATATACAATGGCTGCTTAGTGCGACACCGCACTAATCCTCAGGCTGAGTAACAAGACAAACAACAGTCAGACAGATGGAATGCTTTGCCAATCTAGTCGCTGCCCCAGAAACAGCAAACATTCACACTGACATGAACAAGACAAGACAAACAGGTAGGAGCATAAGTAATGGCAACCGCTGCGATAGTTACATCCTCAGGAACAGACCAGCAGGAATACTACCATTTACCAACTTGGTGATGGCAGAATCCAAGCTATCAGGATCAGAAGGACTTCACTGTATCCCCGCGGATACAGCAAACGTTCAAGCAAGAAACAAGGTTAAACAATGCAATATACAATTCACATGAATGACCCAGTAACAACTCAGGGAGCTGAATGCTATGTCGGGCGGAGTCTGAAATGGGAGGCAGACTTTTATGTGGACATCAGCCAATGGATGCAGGCATGCAAATTCCCACACAGCTGAATGGTAATCACTCAATCCTGAGCTAGCTTGACCACAATCTGCCAGCCGGCTGTGAAAAAGGACTTTCATACCAAATACATGCAATATTATGCAACAATATGCATGTAGGAAATCCAGGGCAGCAAGCAATAGGAGGAATCCTGACAGCATCCTAAAGTGCTCTGAACTGCAGAGTGATTGCAAATGACAGTGAGACTTATTGGGAATGTGCAACCGAATGCAAGCAGATAAGTCAGAACTGCCCGGTTGCAGTTCCACTGCAAACGACAGAACATGCTACAGGAGAGATCCTGACAAAAACCAGGGAACAAAATATATGCTAAACCTGGTGCATCCATGGTGAATGGGAATCTCGTGGATTATGCCCCCTTTGTACCTCATGCCCCCTTGTACCTCTTGTGTCTCCCTGTGTCCTTCTGTGTCCCCCATTTTTTTGCCTCTGTCCTCCTTGTGTCTTCCCCTATGCCCCTTTGTGTCCTGGTGTCCTACATTTGTCCTCCTCTTCATGGGCACAGTATAGGGAGTCCCCAACATTGTGGCGGGTTAGAGGTTCCTATTGGCAGGCGTTCACAAGTCAGGAACTCCCTGCATTTGGAATATAAGATGCAGCGACTTTTTCCCCCTACTTTTGGGGGAGGAAAAGTGAGTCTTATAGTCCAAAAATGCAGTATATTGTCTTGTTACTTAACTGTGAGGGGCTCACAATCTAAACTCCACCTTCATCATATGAACTGAATATGTATATATTGTGTAATGTATGTATTGTAGTCTAGGGTCAATTTAGGGGGAAGCCAATTAACTTATCTGTCCATTTTTGGGATGTGGGAGGAAACCAACATAGGGCCAGGGCGAACATACAAACTCTGTGCAGATGGTGCCTAGCTGGGATTTGAACCAGAGACCCTGCACTGCAAGGGAAGAGAGCTAACCACTACGCCATAATGCTTCCCATGCTGTATGTGTTTCTGTAACAGCAAGAACACTATTCAACGGGATAGCAGAGCTGCACTTTGTTCACATGTTGTGTCATATAAAGTGAAGTACAGTGAAGCATACAGTCAATGGAAAGTATGCTGTATTGTTTGTGAAGGTAACGCATGCACTGTGCTAGGATGTCGCACACCAATGTCGCACACCGCAGCCGCCGCACTGTAAACAACGAATAAGTTACATAGTTACATAGTTATTTTGGTTGAAAAAAAGACATACGTCCATCGAGTTCAACCAGTACAAAGTACAACTCCAGCCTGCTCCCTCACATATCCCTGTTGATCCAGAGGAAGGCGAAAAAACCCTTACAAGGCATGGTCCAATTAGCCCCAAAAGGGAAAAATTCCTTCCCGACTCCAGATGGCAATCAGATAAAATCCCTGGATCAACATCATTCTGCCTTACCTAGTAATTGTAGCCATGGATGTCATTCAACTCAAGGAAAGCATCTAAGCCCCCTTTAAATGCAGGTATAGAGTTTGCCATAACGACTTCCTGTGGCAATGCATTCCACATCTTTATCACTCTTACTGTAAAGAACCCTTTCCTAAATAAATGGCTAAAACGTTTTTCCTCCATGCGCAGATCATGTCCTCTAGTCCTTTGAGAAGGCCTAGGGACAAAAAGCTCATCCGCCAAGCTATTATATTGCCCTCTGATGTATTTATACATGTTAATTAGATCTCCTCTAAGGTGTCTTTTCTCTAGACTAAATAAACCCAGTTTAACCTTTCTTGGTAAGTGAGACCTTCCATCCCACGTTTCAATTTTGTTGCTCGTCTCTGCACCTGCTCTAAAACTGCAATATCTTTTTCGTAATGTGGTGCCCAGAACTGAATTCCATATTCCAGATGTGGCCTTACTAGAGAGTTAAACAGGGGCAATAATATGCTCGCATCTCGAGTTTTTATTTCCCTTTTAATGCAATCCCAAAATTTTGTTAGCTTTAGCTGCAGCGGCTTTGCATTGAGTACGATTATTTAATTTGTTGTCGATGAGTACTCCTAAGTCCTTCTCCAAGTTTGATGTCCCCAACTGTCTCCCATTTATTTTGTATGGAGCTAGACCATTGGTACGACCAAAATGCATGACTTTACATTTTTCAACATTGAATTTCATCTGCCATTTATGTGCCCATATAGCCATCCTATCCAGATCCTGTTGCAATATGACACTATCTTCCTGAGAGTTGATGATTCTGCACAATTTTGTATCATCTGCAAAAATGGCAACATTGCTCACTACTGCATCCACTAGGTCATTAATAAATAAATTGAAGAGCACTGGACCCAGTACAGAGCCCTGTGGTACCCCACTGCTAACAGTCTCCCATTTTGAGTATGATCCATTGACCACAACTCTTTGTTTTCTGTCCATTAGCCAGTTCCCTATCCAAGCACACAGACTCTTCCCCAGTCCTTGCATCCCCAACTTTTGCACCAGACTTTTGTGGGGAACAGTGTCGAAGGCCTTAGCAAAGTCCAAGTATATCACATCTACAGCATTCCCAATATCCATATTAGCATTCATTACCTCATAAAAGCTGAGCATGTTAGTCAAACAGGACCTGTCTTTAGTAAACCCATGTTGATGCTGAGAAATAAGATTATTTTCTACTATGAAGTCATGTATAGTATCTCTTAGTAACCCCTCAAATAGTTTGCATACAACTGATGTTAAGCTTACAGGTCTATAAGTTCCTGGATCTGATTTTTTGCCCTTCTTAAATAATGGGAAAACGTGGGCTGTACGCCAATCCACTGGGACTCTGCCAGTTGAAAGAGAGTCACAAAAGATAAGATAAAGGGGTTTATCTATAACTGAACTTAATTCCCTTAGGACCCGAGGATGCATGCCATCCGGGCCAGGTGCCTTGTCTATTTTTAATTTATTTAGTCTTGCCTTCACTTCTTCCTGCGTTAAGTATTTAATATTACAGTTAGAAGATTGAGACTCTTCTGCATCTGTAATTTGCAACAGTGCTGTTTCCTTTGTGAAGACAGAAGCAAAGAAAGCATTTAATAACTCTGCCTTACCTTGGTCATCCACCATTGAGTTCCCACCCTCATCCTTTAGGAGTCCTATACAGTCAACCTTTCTTTTTTTAGAGTTGATGTACTTGTAAAACTTTTTGGGTTAGATTTGATATCCCTAGCGATTTGATTTTCAGCTTCGATCTTTGCCAGCCTAATTTCTTTTTTACAATTTTTGTTGCACTCCTTATAATTGCTGAGTGCAGCCTCGGTCCCCTCCTGTTTTAGGACCTTATAGGCATTCTTTTTCCTCTTCATTTTATCTCTCACCTTTCTATTCATCCATAGAGGCCTTTTTTTATTCCTAGTGGTGCATTGTAGTGTGGTTAGTCATGATACAATGTGGTCATTATGCCGCAACAAACCACAGTGAACGCCTTTTTGGACTTAATCCCCACTTTCGGTAATTAACTTGCTAACCTTCCTAAGCAACTGAAAAAGATTGTGTCTTGGGTGCTGGTGCTTTGGGTTCTGGTGCTGGGTTAAAAGCTTTATTCTCAGTTGGGTGTACAAGAAGGTTACATGGAGGGGCATTGAGTTGGATCCTAGAGTTTAAGCCAAAGGCATAGATGAATATGACTAAGGGTGATTATTGGTTAAGAGGATTATGCATTAGGGTTTAGAGTTTGTGGATAAGGTATGTCATGGTGTGCTAAGTTTATTAACAGGTTTGTGAGCTGCAGGTCATCGCTAAAGTTAAAAAAGCAAACTCTCAAAACATTCATGTTAATTAGTGAAGGTTGAAATTCAGCAGCGTAGCTACAGAACCATGGGCCCAATATAAGTTTTGAGAAACCCCCTCCCCCAAGCACTGTATGTATAATAATCACATGATACACACTGCCAAGGGCAACCACTAAGGGCCCTTTCACACCAGAGGGCTTTTTCGGTGTTTTAACGCCACGGCCGAAGTTGGCGTTTTTCTAGGTAAAAGAAAGTCCATAGACCCATTCACACTAAACGCCGCGTTTTGGAGCGTTGCGTTTCAACGCTCCCAGGCGCTTTTTCTGGGCCTACCGCGGCGTTTCTCATTACAATTGATTGTAATGTATAGGCGTTAAAACGCCTTCAAAACGCCTTGAAAACGCCTGCAGCCAAAACGCAGCATTTTAGTCTTTCACCGCTGCCTGTAGTGTGAAAGAGCCCTAAGTGAGAGAGGTGTAAGCAGAGGCAAAAAATGGTTTGCCAATGATTACCACTATTCAAAGCATATTATTATTATTATTATTATTTATTAGATTTATATAGCGCCAACATATTACGCAGTGCTGTACAATAAATAGGATTACAGACAATGATAACAGGGTTGACAGAACAATACAGGTAACAGACCATAGATACAACAATACAGGTAATAGCAATAAGATACACAACACAATGCAGATAATAGTACAATGCCAGATCATAAACTGGAATGGTAGTGGTAAAAAATTACTAGTTTCAAATTCTGGGTAAAGTGCACACAGTCAAGTATGATACACAAGGAGAGAGGGCCCTGCCAAAGGCTTACAATCTAGAGGGAGGGGCTGGTGACACAAAAGGAGGGGGTGCATCAAGAAGTTATTGGCAGAAAGGATTAGGGTAGTGTTGAGTTGATGTAGGCCTCCTTGAAGAAGTGAGTTTTGAGTGCTTTTTTGAAGGTGTTGAAGGTGGGAGCGAGCCTGATGGGCAATGGGAGAGAGTTCCACAGGATAGGGGCAGCTCTAGTGAAGTCCTGCAGTCTGGCATGGGAGTGCGAGATGCGTGGGGTGGTTAAGAGGAGGTCGTTGGAGGAGCGAAGTGGGCGGCCAAGTGTATATCTGCTGACCAGGTCAGAGATGTAGGTTGGGCAGGACTTGTGTATGGATTTGTATGCCAAACATAGGATCTTGAAGCTGATTCTGAAGTGAATTGGAAGCCAATGAAGGGATTTGCGTAGGGGAGTTGTGGAGACAGAGCGGTGGGAGGAGTAGATGAGTCTGGCTGCTGCGTTCATGATGGATTTTAGGGGGGCGATGCGGTTTTGAGGAAGGCCTGACAAGAGGGAGTTGCAGTAGTCCAGGCGGGAGATAAAGAGGGCATGGACAAGGAGTTTGGTAGTGTCTGGGGTCAGGAAAGGCCGGATCTTGGAGATGTTGCGTAAGTGGAAATAGCAGGCTCTAGCTACGGTTTGGATGTGGGAGGTGAAGGAGAGGGCCGAGTCTAGGGTGACACCCAGACAGCAGGCTTGTGTGGTTGGATGAATGATTGTGCCATTGACAGTGACATAGAGGTCAGTGGGGGGTGAAGCAGCACGGGGCAGGAAGATTAGGAGTTCAGTCTTATCCAGGTTTAATTTTAGGAACCTGGCAGACATCCACAATGAAATAGCTGAGAGACCAGAGGACACCTTCTCCATGGTGGTGGTGGAGAGGTCAGTGGTATGGAGGTAAATCTGGGTGTCATCTGCATATAGGTGATAGTTGAAACCCAGAGAGAAGATGAGTTTTCCGATGGAGGCGATGTAAATGGAGAACAGCAGGGGACCAAGAACAGAGCCTTGGGGGACCCCAACTGAAAGTGGGAAGGAGGTTGAGGAGGAACCATTGAAGGAGGTCTTGAAGGAGCGATTTGAGAGGTAGGAGGAAAACCACATGTAATGTGATTCTCTTATTACTACAGCATCAAGAGGCAATACGACTACTGAAGGAGTGGTCTCATGGGGGATTCTCAGTATTTCTCTTTTTCTATATAAAAGTATTCCCTGGAAAGAATCTGTACAAACATGCAGGCTGGCCTCTAGTGGCGTAGCTAAGGAGCTATGGGCCCCAGTGCAACTTTTACGCGACCCCCCCCCCCCCCCCCCCAGTACTCTTTACATAATTGATATGGCGCATCAAAACCTGCCAAGGACAACCACAGTGTCAGAGGTGCAAGAAGGGGGTGGGGAACAGTATGTTAATAATTCCTAGTATTCAAAGCAACCATAGGAGTGATTATTACCAGCACAGAACCAATAGAGAGCAAATTCTGTGGTTGAAGGTGGACCCGGCCCTGATGTGGTCGCTTCCTCTGCACCCCCTATTGCTGCGCCACTGCTGGCCTCCTGGCCTTGTACACTACTTTGGCAGTTGGACTGAGCAACTGCCATTCACTAAGTGCTTTTGAAAATAAAGAAAACTAACAATTCCCCATGAGAAGATGGACTATTTCATCTGTTAGATTTTGGCCAGATTTCCGTCAAGAATAACAAGAGAACGGAGTGGCAAGGGAGGATGGCGAGGGAGCCCAAGCACCCCATGGAGCTAGAGGAAGCCCCAGGTAAGTATAAATACTCAAACACTTAAACGGAACCTGAACTAAGTAAAATTATTTAACATAAACACATAAGGTAACTTCAAATGAACATTACATAGTTGCCTTGCCATCAGTTACTCACCATTTTCTTCTGACAAGATCCTTTCCACTTCTGACCAGTGCTGCTCAAATCTGGATCCGGGAGATACCCGGATAGTTGCTATGCGGATATCTCCCAGTAAACCTGTGCGGAGTGGGCGGGGGGGTCAATCTTACCTGTCTGACGTCTTTCTCATCCCTCCCTCGGCACCTCCCACAATGCACTCCACGTGCGTCACGTGATTACAAACACTTCCTCCTTCAACCCGGTAGGAGGAAGTGTTTGTAATCACGTGACTGCCGCTTGGACCGCATCGTGGGAGGCGCCGAGGGACGGACCGAAGAAGACGTCAGACAGGTAAGATTGACCCCCCCCGCCCACCCCGCACAGGTAACTGGGAGATATGCGGATAGAACTATCCGGATGTCTCCCGGATCCGTATTTGAGCAGCACTGCTTCTGACAACATTTTGTCACAACTGAAATATATCAGTTGCTGTCAGTTATATATCAGTTGATGTCAGTAATAGCTGAGAGGACAACTGATGTGCCAGGTAATGTCCATGTTTCCCTATGGCTCGAGTGGGCGATGTTACAAGGTAAAGAGTTTGGCAGCACGTCTGTACAGCAATCATTCATTAACTATCACCTTAAACCGACAGCAAAGATCTTTTCAGGTTACAAGCCTTTTTGTGCGTATGCATGGCTTTGCTTGTCAGAGCTCGTTTCTCCAGCAAGTTCCCACTCTCTCTGTTTCCGGCATCTGCAGCCAGTTGCTACGTAGAATCACGCAGCAGAGAGACTTGCTGCATAAATATAAACAGTGATGTTTCACCAGCAGGGGGAAGAAACACTTCACTAATACAAAGCACGTCCTTAAATTGGGAAAACAGAAGTACTCAAGTCTCAGCAGCACCTGCTACATTTTCATCACAAAAACTTTATTTCTTACAACAAAGTCTTATGCTGAGAATACACAATGAGTTTTTTGGGCAGATTTATTGTTCGATCAATTTCACAATCGATTTCTATTCACTTCTATGAGAATATCTATCAGGAAAATGATCAAAATCAGATCAGACCTGTCGGAAATTATCAATCGAGCAATCTATCTGCCCAAAAAAAACATAGTGTATTCCCAGCATTACACTTGATGCAGATCTATAAGCAGACAGGAGCAGGTATTCTAAAATACAATTACACGCAATCCAATGAATGAAATAAACGAATTATTCACCACATTAACTGATGTATTTATTTTTCTCTTTTTTTGAGGGAACCGTTCAGACAGATTGATAAACACAAAGATAAACTGCGCGTTTTCTGATATGTCTTAGGCTCCATTCAGGGCTGGTTCTAAACTTTTTGCTGCCAGAAACAAACTTGTGAGGATTGATGCGTTTCACCTTGCTCCAAAAATGCTGCATGCACCAAGTTTGAGATTTCAGCAAATCGTTAATTACTGGTGATCGCTACATTGATTTGCATTGCCACAGTGCTTCTTCAACCACTACCTCTACAGACAAGCTGAAATCTCTAGTAAAATGCTCCACTGTGAATGAGGCCTACAAACCGCTAGCGTTTTTACAAAACGCTACTCCTATTCTACCCTACGGCAGTGTTGTCACTGTCGGGATCACAGGCATTTGGCGATCATCGCTAATCATAAACACGTTACCTGCAGCAGTTTGCCGGTGATTCCGGAGCGATCGTGATTAGTGTGTATCGAACCGCAAATCACGATCGCTCCCAAAAACCGCTAATTCGTCCAGTGATTTTTCCGCAGTTACCATGGAAAAATCACTCCCGCAAAATGCTAGCAGTAATTGCTAGCGGTTTGCGATTTCCTAGTGTGAATGGGCCCTTACCGGTCAAAAACTCTGTCTAGCTATCACTGGAATTCAGATGAATTCAAAATGCCCAGCAAGAGTACTGACCTAGCTTTATTAGGTACTTATCCGTTAGCCGGGCGCATCCTCTAGGTGGCGACAAAACTCCACCAGAGTTACATCTTTCCCTACTATCCATGTCGGCCTGGAGGGGGAATAGTAATTAGCGCCACCTGCCGGATGCGCCCGACTAACGGACAAGTACCCTTTATTATTACATGCAAAGGTTTTCATTGGATTTCATGGTAAAAGCAGGTGATGAGGGGAGTTGTCAATTAGCATCGAATCAAAACCCCCTACACTCAAAACACAAACACACAGCAAGCTGGAGCTTGAAACGGGTCCATCCGAAAATGGCGCAGGGAGAAAAATGGCGCACCGTTCTGCCGATAAATGTATCATAAAACGCTATTTACCGTTTTAATGTAAATACAATAAAACGGTAAATTTCGTTTTATGCTACATTGATTGCAGAGCGGTGCGCCATGATAAACATGCAGGGCTGGGGGAGAGAGGCAGCGGGAGACTAGAGGGCATAGGCAGCGGATGTATGCAGAAGCATACGTTACCTTATCCTGGGCCAGCGATCGCTCCTTCCCTCCGCTCCTTCCATTCGTTTGCTGTAGTCCCGCAGCTGGCCAATCAGCATGCGGAGACTGAAGCCACATGGTGATTGGCCGGCTGCAGGACTACAGTAAACGAATGGAAGAAGTGCAGGAGCGGAGGGAAGGAGCGATCGGCGGCCGGGACAAGGTAACGTATGCTTCTGCACACATCCTCCCCGCTGCCTATGCCCTCCAGTGTCCCGCTGACTCTCTCCTCCCCCGACCCCCGCTGCATTCTTGAACACTTATAATGCTATTTAGCGTTATAAGTGTAAGGCACACTGCCTGCGCCATTTTTTAACACTTATAACGCTAAATAGCGTTATATAATGTAAGTCTATGGGGCGCCCTTTGTATTCCCCTTGCGCTGTGCGCCATTATTAACTGTCACGCTTGAAACAATTAGGCCACATACACACATCAGACTATAGTCTTTGGAAAATGAAAGATCACAGACCCATTTTACTCCCTTCCCTGTAGTATGAGAGCCATACCTACACAGTCTATTCTATGGAGCTGAATTCCCCATCAGACAGAAATCTTTGCAAGAAGCTGCACACAAAGATGCTGCACACATGCAACAGATCAGTATCTGCAAAAGATCTGTTCCTGCCAAAGATCCGTTCCTGCAAATTGCATTCATAGTCTATGAGATCTGCAGATCATCATACACACCTTGTTTAACAGACATTCATCTGCAGATCAGATCCACCAAGATGGATTTTCAGATCTACAGATGATTGTCTGATCTGCAGATGAATGTCAGTTAAACAAGGTGTGTATGATGATCTGCAGATCTCATAGACTATTAATGCAATTTGCAGGAACGGATCTTTGGCAGGAACAGATCTTTTGCAGATACTGATCTTTTGTGTCTGTGCAGCATCTTTGTGTGCAGCATCTTGCAAAGATTTTTTTCTGATGGGGAGTTCAGCTCCAATAGAAAAGACTGTGAAGGTATGGCTCTCATACTACATGAAGGGTGGTAAGATTGGTCTGTGATCTTTCATTTTACAAAGACTATAGTCTGATGTGTGTATGAGCCTTAAGGTTGCAAAATTGTATCCGGTTGCAGTATTGGATGATCTAAAGGTGCATACACACATCAGACTATAGTCTTTGGAAAATGAAAGATCACAGACCAATCTTACCACCCTTCATGTAGTATGAGAGCCATACCTTCATAGTCTTTTCTATGGAGCTGAACTCCCTATCAGAAACAAATCTTTGCAAGATGCTGCACACACAGATGCTGTACAGACACAAAAGATCAGTATCTGCAAATGATCTGTTCCTGCAAAAGATCCGTTCCTGCAAATTGCATTCATAGTCTATGAGATCTGCAGATCATCATACACATCTTGTTTAACCGACATTAATCTGCAGATCAGACAATCATCTGCAGATCTGAAAATCCATCCCGGTGGATCTGATGTGCAGATGAATGTGGAACGGAGGGGGGGGGGGGTGGTTAACTCCATTGCGTTCCATCTCTCTGTTACTTTCTCCATCATACCAGGAAGCAGAAAGTATTGGAGTGAGGTGGAATGCGATTAAATACGACTTGGAAAGCACTATAGGCAGCAACAAAGGAGCGTAAACCCCTGTGCCACAGCCACAAGTTTAAAGGGAACCCAAGGTGAGAGGGGTATGGAGGCTGCCATATTTATTTCCTTGTAAACAATACCAGCTGCATGGCAGCCCTGTTGATCTTCTGGCATAAGTCAAACCCCTGGAACAAGCATATGGCTTATCCAGTAAAACCTAAGTCAGCTAGTCAGTCAGAGTACCGGGTCTTCTGCATGCTTGTTCAAGGCATGCTTGTTCAAGGTCTATGGCTAAAAGTATTAGAAACACAGGATCAGAACGAATACCAGGCAACTGGCATTGTTTAAAAGGAAATAAATATTTCAGCTTCCATATCCCTCTCACCTCTGGTTCCCTTTAACCACTTAAGGACCACGTGCTTAACCCCCCCCCCCCCCCCGGCTATTTTTTTACTAATTAGGCCACTGCAGCTTTAAGGCCTTGCTGCAGGGCCGAACAACTCAGCACACAAGTGACCCCTTCCTCTTTTCTGCCCACCAATACAGCTCTGTGTTGGTGGGCTGTGATTGCTCCTTCAATGTTTATTTTTTATAAATATTTATTTCTTTATTATTTTCAATAAATATAGCTATTTTTGTTTTTATTTTTTAAACACTCCCTCCCTCAATCCCTCCCCCCACCAGCCTATGACAGCGGATCACTCTCTTGCCACCTGAGGGGACAGCCATGTCATACGGCTGTCTCCAGTACAGCGCTGCTGTAGATCGCAGCGCTGTACACAGTAAATAGCCGGTGGTTTCGCCGTCTAACAGTCTCCAAGCGGCGATCACCTCCGTAATTCAAGCTCGCAATCTCCTGCAAGACCCCGCCCCAGGAGTTCTCAACAATTGGCGTGGAGTTGTCCTGGGGCTGCTGCCGCATTCACGCCAATTGCCGTGGAGCAGTCGTCAAAGGGTTAAAGGCTCTGTTTTGTTCAGAATGCGGAGTCCGAACTGCAGAGCTCTGCGGAGCTCATGCCTAAATGCAGCCACCCTCTGAACCTGCAGGGAGTTACTCATCTCCGTTCGGTTTTCCAGGTCTTCCGAAAGGAATCGGTTGGTTGTATACCTTTGAAGTCCTTTAGGACAGTGTTTCTCAACACGCGGTTCGCGTACCCCAGGGGGTACGTGAGACCATAGCTGGGGGTACGCAGCCAGGAGGGGATGTAGCGCAAAACGGGGGAGCATGCCCACACATAGCGGCGGGGAGGGGGTCCACTCCCCCCACCCTCACCTTGCACTCCCCCGTCAGCGCTTTCCCCTCCGACACGCATTAATAGCAGCATGGTAAAAGGAACGCAGACTTACTTCCGCGTTCCACGCCAGAGGTCTTTCTCTCTCAGTGATGACGCTACTTCCTGTTTATCAGGAAGTAGTGTCAGGCTCAGAAAAGATCGGACCTCCGCCATGGAACGCAGAAGTGTGCGTTCCTTTTACCATGCCGCCACCACTGTCTGCTATCAATGCGTGTCGGAGGGGGAAGCACTGATGGGGGAGTCCAAGGTGAGTGGACTCCCCTCCCCGCCGCTATGTGTGGGCATGCTCCCCCGTTTTGCGCTGCATCCCCTCCTGGCTATACTTTGGGCACACATGCCTGACTAAACTGTAGGCACCCATGCCTAGCTATACTGGGGGCACCCGTGACTGGCTATACTGGGGCCAACCATACCTAGCTATACTGGGGGCACCCATACCTAGCTATACTGGGGGCACCCATACCTAGCTATACTGGGGGCACCCATACCTAGCTATACTGGGGGCACCCATACCTAGCTATACTGGGGGCACCTATACCTAGCTATACTGGGGCACCCATGCCAGGCTGTACTAAGGGCACCCATAACTGGCTATACT